>NW_015167068.1:461179-562435 GCF_001447785.1 Gekko japonicus
GAAGAAGAAGAGGAGGAGTTTGGGTTTATACCCCGCCCTTCACTTGGAGTCTCAGAGCGGCTTACAAACTCCTTTCCCTTCCCCTCCCCACAACAGACACCCTGTGAGGTGGGTGGGGCTGAGAGACCTCTGACACAAACTGCTCTTTTTCAAGGACAGCTGTGCCAGAGCTTGTGACTGACCCAAGGTCACATCAGCAGGTGCAAGTGGAGGAGTGGGGAATCAAACCCGGTTCTCCCAGATTAGAGTCCGCACACTTAACCACTACACCAAACTGTCTCTCTCCTTTTCTTTTTCTAAAGAGGAAATAGATCTCCTTTTGCGAAACATTCCCGTCCCACAAAACCTCCCGGTTATTATATGGAGCATGCAGGTCAGATCACTGATTCATCTACGCCAGCATTGTGTGCTGCTTATGGAAGTAAACTCCCCTTTGGTCTCAGGCAATCTTCCCCTTTATACGTGGGCAGGGACGATAAGGTTCGGGCTTTGGGGCTTATTCCCAGGTTTGTGGGCCGAAATCTTGGGAACATCAGCCAGCCCACACATTCGATAGCTTCTTTTAAGAGTCTAAAGTATGCCTGCTTCTATGGCCCAGGTTAGTCCGACCTCGTCAGATCTTGGAAGCTATGCAGGGCTGGCCCTGGCTAGCACTTGTATGGAAGACGATCAAGGAAGGCCAGGGCCACTACACGGAGGAAAGCCGTGACAAACCACCTCTGAACGTCTCTTACTTTGAAAACTCTATGGCAGGGGTGTCAAACATGTGGCCCAGGGGCCGGATCAGGCCCCTGGAGAGCTTCTATCAGGCCCGCCATGGAACTGGCTGTCTTCTGCTTCTTCTTCCAGTTCTGCTGCTGCTGCTGCTGCGACACACCTGAACAGCATCCTCAAGATTGCAACAGCACAGGCATTTTGATGCAGTCATTTAGAGCAAGGGGTGTCAGTTCTCATACACTGTTAAATAAACAAACTATTGCAAGAGTGCTGATGTTTTAAGCATGCTTTTATGTAAAGTTTTTAAAAAACTCTTTGTGTTTGTGTCCTTTATAAAGTTTATATCCCCGCTACCTGGCATTACATTTTATGACACACACGGCCTGCCCCAACAAGGTCTCATTTATGTCAGATCCGGCCCTCCATAAGAAATGAGTTCGACACCCCTGCTCCATGTGGTTGCCATAAGTTGGCTGCGACTTGATGGCACCGTGTGATCTGCAGGCGAGGGGCATCGTGGGATACCAACTATATTTCATATTTGGCACGTAGATTGTCTTTTTAATCTTGTGCGTGAGGCACACAACATTTCCATCTCTTCAATGGCATCCAATTGAGACTGTGCGTACTCATGGATACCCTATGGGACAATTCCTAGCAGTGTGTGGAATGACTACAGTTAGTAATACTACTCATTATGACATCATCAGGCTCTAGCCCGTGAGTCCCAAAACAGAAGATGTCATGCACTATGCACCGTCAAAGTGTAATATTCATGACTGTAAGATGTGGCGATCTCCATGACAACTTAGAAAACTTTAGGCTTCCCAGGCTGAACACAGGCCATCACGTCTGTCCTCAGCTACTGAGAAACTGGTGGGCTGCCCAACAGGGCATATGGGAGCCTCACAAGTGGTTAGGATCTGATTTATCTCCTGCTTATCAGAATTATAGAATCATAGAGATGGAAGGGATCTCCAGGGTCATCTAGTCCAACTCCCTGCACAAGGCAGGAGATTCACAAATACCTCTCCCACCACACCCGCAGTGACTACTGTTCCATGCCCAGAAGATGACAAAACACCTCCAGGATCCTTGGCCAAACTGGCCTGGAAAAAAATTGCTTCCTGACCCCAAAGTGGCAATCAGCATTTCCCTGGGTGTGTATGAAAGGGCCGTAAGAACTGAGCCCTGATGCAACCTTTCCTGCCCTCCCTCTCATGATCTGCATAAATTCCCAGAATCTGCATTGCTGTCAGATAGCCATCTAGCCTCTGCTTAAAAACCTCCAGAGAAGGAGAGCCCACCACCTCCCGAGGAAGCCTGTTCCACTGAGGAATCGCTCTAACGGTCAGGCAGTTCTTCCTAATGCTTAACCAAAAACTCTTGGTTTAATTTCAACCCGTTGGTTCTGGTCTGACCTTCTGGGGCAACAGAAAACACCTCTGCCCCATCCTCTATATGACAGCCCTTCAAGTACTTTTTTTTAAATAATATTTTAATTGGTTTTTCAAACAATACAACTTCTAAGGTGTGCAGCTGCATATGTCAAAAATAAGTAATACAAAAGGAACAATACATTCAATAAATCAGTACAAACAAATTATCATATGAAGGTAAGATACGCTACATAAGGTAGACTCAGACGTAAATTCCCTTGGGTGAAACTGTTGGTTGAAATTAACAGTGGTAGAGAAGCATAGGTGTAGATTTACACCAGCGGTTGGCGTGTTCACGACTAGACAATAAACTTTCTGTGAGCTGGTTGCAGGATGCCAACAGGGGCCCGTAATATGTGTTAAGAGTGAAGAATGTTTAGATATGCTGGATTATGTGGCTGCTTATCCTATCACCTCTCAGTCATCTCCTCTCCAGGCTAAACATCTCCAGCTCCTTCAACCTTTCCTCTTAGGACTTGGTCTCCAGACCCCTCACCCTCTTCGTTGCCTTCCACTGGCCGCGTTCCAGCTTGTCTATATCCTTCCTAAATTGTAGTGCCTTGGTACTTGGTCTTTCGTTAGTTGCCCTGATACTTGGCTTGGTCTTAACCTAGGGTTGCCAACCTCCAGGAGCGATCTCCCAGTATTAAAACTGATCTCCAAAGGACCATGATCAGTTCCCCTGGAGAAAATGGCTGCCTTGGAGGAAGGACTCTATGGCATTATACCTTGCTAAGGACCTCCCCCTCCCCAAACCACACCTTCCCCAGGCTCCACCCCCTGCCCCGAAATCTCCAGGCATTTCCCAACCCAGAGCTGGCAACCCTATCTTAAACAGTTGGCCTTCACGGCACTCGATCTAGATGTACATCACGCAGATACTGTTGCTCGTTAGGAAAAATTTTCGGGAGGAAATTTCGATGCTAAGAATAAAACAAGGGAAAACAACGAAAGGCATCTATATTTATATATTCAGTGCTCATTCAACCCCCTATTGCTAGATTCCAAGAATGTTATTTTGCAGTTAGACTTTGTTATTTTGGGATAAAAAAGGGGGGATTGCAAGAGAAAGACCGTCGCTGGGTCTACATGCCTGAAAGGTCAACATGCTTCCCCTCTATATTGTTGAATGAAAAGTGCACAACACCCCTAACTGAAACATATTTACCTAGATGAAAGTTCTGCTTAATTCAGTAGAATCTGCTTCTAAATAACCGGGCTGGGTACTGCAACCTAAACTGTGAATCGAATGTTGGCACCACTCAACAGAACTAACAGAAAGTTCAATATTTTTTTGGCATCCACCTTGTGCAAATAAATCAATTTTGCAGGGCTGACTCCCCAAAGAACAGGCTTGGAAACCTCCAGGTAGGGTTTGGAGATCTGCCAGAATTACAACCCACCACCAGGCTACAGAGATGAGTTCCCCTGGAGAAAATGTCTGCTTTGGAGGGTGGACTCTATGGCGTTACACCCCACTGTGGTCCATCCCTTCCCCAAATGCCATCCTACCCAATCGTTACCCCCAAACCTCCTGGAATTTCGAAGCTGGAGTCAGCAACCCTGCCACAGAAATCGAGCAGAACCTATCCCCATAGAATCAGGCTGCCTCAGCAGTTACAGTTGGGCATTAAGCCAGTTTGGGTGTAGTGGTTAAGAGCGGTGGACTCTAATCTGGAGAACGAGGTTTGATTCTGCACTCCTCCTCCACATGCAGCCAGCTGGGTGGCCTTGGGTCAGTCACCGGCCTCTCAGAACTCTCTCAGCTCCACCTGCCTCATATGGTGTCTGTTGCGGGGAGAGGAAGGGAATGCAATTGTAAGCCACTCTGAGACTCCAGGTGAAGGACGGGGTATAAATCCATCTCCTCCTACTCGTCTTCTTCTTCTCCTCCTCAAAGCTCCCTTCGTACTTGTATCTGATTAAGGGAGCCTTGCAGGGGTCATTTCCTGCAGGAGTGCACAGGAGCGGAGCTCCGGCAGTAAAGAGCACAAGGAGCGGGCACATGCAACAAGCCCCACCCCCTGCTCCCAGCAGCCCTCAGTCAGAGCAAGAAGCAGCCAGGTAAGTTGCAGACCCCCCCAGCCCCCCCCCCCGGTCCAAAACAGTCTGGTGGCACCTTTAAGACCAAGTTTTATTCAGTTACAAGGTCCTCTGTGAGGACAGATTTGCATGCTTCCCCCCTCCCCCCAATAGCTAGCAATCCAAAACAGTCCAGTGGAGCCTGAGCGGTGGATGTTGCCCCCCCCCCCCATCGGGGGGATGGCAACCGTAAAATATCTACCAGGGGTTGCCAGCTGTGGTCTGCCAACTGTAACTATAAATGAGTAGATAAATGAATCGATTGATAGATAAGCAAGCCACAATTCCCTTAGCAACACCAAAGTCTTCATTCTCTTCAACGGGATTGTTCTAGGCATAACTGGCTTTCAGACTGCACTTCTACTCCCAGTTGCAGTTAATGGTGGGAGGGGAGTTTGCCCATTATTTAGAAGTGTGAGCTGAACATCCGCTTTTGTATTTCTAGGGATAACGTGCAGAGAAGCTAGAGAGCTTTTGACCTGCTTCTCCAGATTCTGAGGCCAGGTCTACACATGCCGCAGGATGAGGAGGCAGAGAGGGCCTATCAGACTCTTGCAGCCTTGCTTACCTCACAGGGTTGTTGTGAAGATAAATCAGAGAAGAGGAGAGCCGTGTACCTTAGTTTTGTGCCCCTTGGAACGAGGGCGGGAGAAAAACGAAATACACAGATCTCTACCCAAGCTTCTGTTTTTTCTCCTCTCTCTGCTTAGTTTGTGTAAGAATTTGCCTGTAAAGCTGCCATTTCCTTTTATTTTAAAAGAAAGTAAAGGGGATAGAATTGGACATCAGGACGGTGTGGGGATAGCTGTCCGCTCCAGTGAAACAACAGTGTCTGAATTGGATCCCGACAGATTATCTCGTCATCCCTAAAAGCAAACCTGTGCCAAAAACCGAAGAGAAAATATTATGAACAAAAATATTCTGTCACTTGGGGCGATGTCTATGAGTCGTGGCGGGGTTTTAGGGAAACATGAAAGTAAACTTCCAAAGGTTTTATTGAGTGAGTGGTAAACCACTGAAGTGGGACTCTCCAGTATGATCTGTAAACTATTGCCAAACGTAACAGATAGAACACAATCTACAGTTGCTGACCTCCGTGTAGTAACCGGAGATCTCCTGGAACTGGAACTGATTTACAGACTGTATAGAAATATTGATTTCTAAAAGTCCATGCCTTCTCTTGTGATGTCTTTCTGATAACATGCTGTGTCTTATTTCCTCTCGCAGGCCAAATGGCCGACCATTTGGCCAGAGAAACTTTATAACCATGCCATATAACCACACATTCTTTCACACCTCTAAGGGAAGAGGCAGACCTGATGGCTCCTGGCTCTGCCTCACATGCAAAAAGTCACGTAGGCAATGGAGAAGCTGGAGTTTGGGGTCATGTGACTGCAAGGGAACATCCCCTGTCCACTCGTGATTGGCTGCATGGCCACAGCTGATCATGAATGAAATTGGACTATAATTGTTTGATCCCAATGAGAGAGAGTCTCTTAGCTGCGTGTGCTTGCTCTCTGCTCCTGCTGTCTCTACTTGTTTTATTGCACCTGAAATGCAGCCCTTGAGGGACAAAGGACTGGCTTTGTGAACTGGACCACATGGTCGAGCAAAGATGGATTTTGCCTTCAAAATCCCTTGGACGGTTGGATATTCCTGAACTTGGTAAATATGTATCTTTTACTGTGTAGTTAGGGCAAATCACCTTAGGCTTGTTATTTTGGTAAACTCTGGTAGTCTGTGTTAAGCTCTGTACTGAATAAAAAATTATTCTTGTTTCTAAATGGTCTCTGATGTTGTACCTGAGTTCCAAGTCTAAACTCCTGTGCCTAAGCTGACCACAAGCTACCATTAAGCATAAAGTGTGCAGCTCTGAGTGAGTTGCTAATGTGTTAAATTCCAGATACCAACTGAGAGTTTGAACCTTTAATCTCAGGTTGGGGGGAGAACTAATGTAGAGGTTCTGGTGGCATATTGTTCTGAAACCAGAGAGGGTTTAGACCATCTCGTGGGTTGTTGTTTAATGTACTGTAAAAGTACAGGATTACTTTTCATCCCTGGATTGGCATGAGGGGCTTAATCCTGTACACAGACCACAGAGATCAGTTCCCCGAGAGAAAATGGCTGCTTTGGAGGGCTGACTCTATGGCATTATATCCTACTGAGGTCTGCCTCCTCCCTAAAACCCGCCCTCAAGACTCCGCCCCCAAATATTCAGGAATCTCCCAGCTCAGAGATGAGAACCCCAACACGATCCTATTGAAATTAGGCACTTGACTAGCAAGTCCCTGAACTGAGACTCCATGACTAAGTAGTACGGCATATTCCTTGTTCAATAATATCTTGCCCTTCCTCCAAAGAACTCGCAGAGGGAGAACCATAGAGCTGGAAGGACATCTAGTCAAACCCCTGTGAAAAGTACTGGGTTCGCCGCATGGAGGACTCGGACGACGACATGCGTTTGCACACGTTTATTGTACTTAACATCTAACTAACTAAAACGGCCCTGCAAGGCCAACTATATGTACACTCACCCAGCACACCCTTAGTCCCATTGGAGGGCTTGAATTTCCCGCCAAAGCGGCTATTGGTTGGTGCCGGGGGAACTAGGATCCTATGTTCCTATTGTTCAGGGGAGCCAAGCTCCTGCCTGTGCCGCGGACCCCTAGTGGCGGTCTGCGTACATAACACCCTGCTCAATAAAGAAACCCTCCTAAAGCATCCCTGACAAATGTTCATCCAGCCACCGCTTGAAGACTGCCAGGTACGAAGAGTTCTCCTCTCCTCTGTGTTATCCTCACAGCCACCCTGCAAAGTTCATTTGTTACGAGAAGTCCTTGTCCAAGGTCGGCAGTCGAGCAGCCCTGAGGAAGTGCGGATTGGAACCGGGGTCCGCTCTCCTGCGGTCCTAGCCTCATACCTAGTCCATTGATCACAGTAGCACTGCAGGCAGAGGATCCCAGTTTCAAGCCTGGTTTATAAGTGTCTCAGGCTGCAGGTTACTACGGAATGACCCTTCGCAGCCTGAGACCCTGGAAAGCAGCGATCAAAGAGAGAAGGCAGTTCTAAACCCGATGAGCCATCGATCTGTTTTTGCATACAACAGCTTCCCACGTCCATGTGTAATCCTAATCCTACTGCATTGTCCCCTGGAGGTCTTTGCTGTCTGACCAAATTGTCCTTTCTGTTCTGTAATCCCCCTTCAGTCCCTAAAAGAACGAAAGAAAGGCTAAGGATAGGCTTGCCAATCCCCAGGTGGGGGCGGAACATCCACTGATTTCGCAGGGGGAAGCCCCGCCTCCAGCAGTGACCACCCCTCTCCCTCCACTCCTGCAAGATTTAAAGGGCCCTCCAGCTGATCGGCTGGAGGGCCCTTTAAATCTTGCAGGAGGGGAGGGAGAGGGGCAGCCGCCAGCTGCATGTCTGAACGCCAAAGTCGCCGTGAAAACTCACTGGGTGACCTCAGGCCAGTCACACACTCTCAGCCTAACCTACCTCACAAGGTTGTTGTGAGGATAAAATGGAGGAGAAGAGAATGATGTAAGCGCTCTGGGTCCCCACTGGGGAGAATGATGAGGTATAAATAAAGTAAATGAACTGATATAAGAGCCAATGGCCTGAGAACCTGGCTCAGGATTGCCCTCTCTCTGATCTGCCAGTTTGGTGTAGCGGTTAAGTGCGCGGACTCTCATCTGGGAGAACCGGGTTTGATTCCCCACTCCTCCACTTGCACCTGCTGGTGTGACCTTGGGTCAGTCACAGTTTCTCTCAGAGCTGCTGTCTCAAGGACAGTTCTCTCAGAGCTCTCTCAACCCCGCCTACCTCACAGGGTATCTGTTGTAGGGAGGGGAAGGGAAAGGAGTTTATAAGCCGCTTTGAGACACCTTTGGGTAGTGAAGGGCGGAGTATAAATCCAATCTCTTCTCTTCCCTTCTCTTAGGAGATCTGGAGTTATTAGTAATAGACCTCATTATTTCTTGGTGTTAAAACGATGTGCATTATGTATATTTCTTTCTTTCACATATTTACATCCTGCCTTATTTCCTTGGACTCAAGGTGGCTAACGATACAACAACTAGGTTGCAGGACACAAAAGTCCATTAATTGAGAATGCACCGTGCATATTCTTTTCCCTTTCTCATTGTATCTAGATTAAAACAAAAACAAGTCTTTATTATCTCCTTCTTCCTTGTACCAGGACCTTGTGCTGTCCTTCCACCCAAGGGAAAGATCAGGGCAACTCGAGCTCAGATTCAGCAATATGACGTCAGCTGCGAGTACTTAATGTGGGCTGGATTGTGCCCTCCTGTAGAAATAACATTAATCAGCGGCTTTGTATATATAAGAGGGGGGGGGGGGGACAATCGAACCTGCCTCTGAGTCACTTCACTGTCAGAGTAATGAACTAAACGGCATTTGAATTGTTATTGTCTATCTTTCAGAGGAACATCAGATAATACAATGTGCCATTATGAACCAAGGCAGATGCATTAATATTATATTATCGTCATGACATAAAAGATAGTGTTTTTCTAAGAGAAGTACATTCAGGGCTTGTTTGTTGTGTTGTGGGGGGGGGTTGTAAAAAAAACACAGTAAATAACTTTCCCCCAAGATATCTTTATTCAAATATTCAATACGTGAGCTAGATGCATTTGTAAAAAAGCACTTGGTGATTCATTCCTGTCTAGTTGCTCAGCAGTGGTCTCTTTAAAGCCAGTGCCAAATATTATCTAATTCCAGCATTTGCTTTGAAAGTATCACACATGACAGAGCCAAACCATTGGGTGTGGGGTGTACGTGGGGGGAGGGGAATGCCTTGCCAAACTTTCAGGCGGTTTTGTCAGCTCTACGGCAGTTGCCGTTGACAATTCCACTCCCAGAAGCCACTGAGGTGCACATCTGAGTCACATGACAGAAAGAGGGCGGGGGCACACAGTGATGACCTCACTGGTGTCAAGCACTATTCAGGAATGGTTAACTATGGATGCACTGACAAGTGAGAGACTTGGACGGCTGATTGACACCTCAACAGTGTCAAGGCCGGGGCTGAGGCAGCCTGGGACAGAAAACATAAGCCAAACATGAGGAGGCCTCCTGTAGTGACAAGCAAGCCAAAGGTCAGAGCCGTGGCTTTCTACCAATGAGTGATCTTATGGACACTCATGAATCCATCTTATCAGAATCAGAACTTTTGACTGACAGGGGCTATCCAGGGTCCTGGTTAGAGGTATTTTACTGGTTGATTGATATGTTTAATCAGTTATTTTATTTATATCCCGCCTTTCTCCTCAATGGGGACCCAAAGAGGCTTGCGTCATTTTCCTCTCCTCTATTTTATCCTCGCCAACAGCCCTTTGTGGTAGGCTTGGCTGAAAGTGTGTGACTGGCCCTAGGTCACCCAGCGAGCTTAGAAACCATAGACGGCAGAGTGGGATTTGAACCGGGATATCCCAGATCCTGGTCTGACGCTTTAATCACTATACCATGCTGGCCATCACATCACCTACTACCTGGCCCTTTCAACTAGAGATGCCAGAAATTGAACCTTGGATCTTCTGCATGCCTAGCGGATGCTCTGCCACTGAGCCACAGCCTCTACCCTTATCCTGCTGACGTTCTGAAGATCTGTTCAAAGAAAACCAGGAACAGGTGTTCTTGTGCTGGACCAGAAGCAGGCCCTTTCAAAAGGCAGCAAAGGAACAGCAGCATTGGAGAGGCTCCACAAGCCAATAGGTGACCCACCTAAATCTCAACCCATCAGGCAATGATCTCTGCTCTACAGTGTCATTTTGTTCCCTAGTTTCTGTAGTACCGTGATTGAGAACATAAGAAGACCTTTGTTGGATCAGACCAATGGTCCATCTAGTCCAGCATCCTTGTCTCACCAGTTCCTCTGGATGGCCAACAACAACAGGGCATAGATGGTGAACCTTTCCCCTGTTGTCTCCTGACTCTGGGATTCAGAGGATTAGTGCCTCTGAATGTGAAGGTTCCCCTCAGTCACCATGGCTAGTAGCCATTGGTAGACCTATCCTCCATGAGTCTATCTAATCCCCTTTGAAAGTGGAGATGTTAGCGATGAGACTATCTAATCCCCTTTGAAAGTGGAGATGCTAGGGATTGAATCGGGGACCTTCTGCATGCTGAGCAGATGATCTGCCACTGAAATCCATTGAACCACTAGGATGACAGATCAAAGGTCACTCAGCAAGTTGCCAAGGTAGAACGAAGATTCAGACTTGGGTTTCCCAGATCCTAGTCCAACAATCTAACCACACTGGTTCTCAAGATACCCTATGGACTCCATCTGACATCTCCATGCACCCAAAGAGTAACCAATCACCTTCTGTCCCACCTCCGGCTTTTCCAATATTTGCAGAACCCCTTCTTAAGAAGCGGTTCCCTCGCGTGTCATTGGGGAAGTTGTTCTGAGCACCTTCTGGCACTTGAGAAACATTCTTCCAAGGCTGCCGCTGGCCATCTGCAGATGTCTACTATTCCCACCAAATCCAGATACACCGAGAAGAAGCCAACAGAAACGAAACAGCATGGGCTGGAAGAAACACTGGATGTATCACAAGGAGTGAAAAATTGTCACTGGCATCTCACCTCCTTTGTTTAAGAGTACTGCTGCCCTTCATCATATTTATTTTATTTTATGTTATTGGATTTATATCCTGCCCTCCCCACATAGCAGGATCAGGGCGGCTTCCATCAGCCATAATAAACAATATACAATATACAAAAATTAAAACAGTTAAAACCCACATAGCAGGCTCAGGGCGGGTTCCATCAGCCATAATAAACAATGTACAATATACAAAAATTAAAACAGTTAAAACACCATTAAAATACAGCAACATTCATCCGGTGCAAATTATAGTTAAAGCCTCCCAGATGCCATCTCTTTCAGGTTTTGGTCCTTGGATGGAATACAGTCCTGACCCACTAACTAAAAGCCTGGCGGAAGAGCTCCATCTTGCAGGCCCTGCGGAACTGTGAAAGTTCTTGCAGGGCCCTGATCTCATATGGGAGCTCATTCCACCAGGTAGGGGCCAGGGCAAGACAGGCGTCCCTGTGGCCGGGGACTACAAGAAGATTTTGGTTGGTAGATCCTCTCTCCCTATTAAAAACCAAAACTAGCATTAAATGAAAAAACGACAACAGTAGTTCTGCAAAAAAAATTGCATTGAAGTAACCTACCCAGATACACGTATGACACTACTGACCGGGCATGCCAATTTTTAACACCTCCTAGGGAATCTGTACTTTACGACCGACAGGATTTTAACCAGTATTGGTCCTGAGGAGTAATAGGGTTGCCATGCCCTCCCAGGCCACTGGTGGGGGGTAAGGTTGGCAGATCGAGGTTGGTAAACTCCTGGAGATTTGCGGGTGGAACCTGGGGAGGACAGGGACCTCAGTGAGATACCCCAGGCCACCGGTGGGGGGTAGGGTTGACAGGTCGAGGTTGGTGAACTCCTGGAGATTTGCGGGTGGAACCTGGGGAGGACAGGGACCTCAGTGAGGTACACTGCCATACAGTCAACCCTCCAAAGTATCCAAGTTCTCAAGGAACTGATCTCTGTAGTCTGGAGGTGATCCTCAGATCCCACCGGAAGGCTGACATCCCTATGGAATAGCCACCTTCCCATGGCGACCTCCTCCAAAGTAAAACATGCAGAGTCCTTCAGCTTTCTTGCCTCTCATTTCCCGATGACAAGATCCAAAGTATCACCCCGTGGATTACCATTCATAACCGGAGTGCTGTCCCCCCTCTCCCCCACACTCCCCTCGTCTCCAACTTGTCCAGTGTTACTTAAATGGAATTATCTGCCGCAATCCACATGCGGAATCTGCCTAGCCCACTTATCTCAAGATTCTGTATGTCACCTAACAGATTATCCTTTTTAATCCATACATTGAATCTACATAACATATGTCTTGAATTCATGGGCTGTGATGAGCTATAGTATCACTGAATGGATTATTTCTCTTAATCCATTATTGGCAGTCGTAAGAGCGTTCTCCGTACGGGGACCCCCCCCATGCCCCCCATCTTTGTGACACATGCAAGCAGGGCTTTCGTTTTCACCAAACAGAGCCCTGTCATATGTCAGACACAGTTTGACATAAGTACCTGTTACTGATGTCCTCTACGGTTCACGACGCTGAGCTACGTCTTTCAAATAAACATCTATTTCAAGCCGATGAGGATTTAATAAGCCAAGATTAGGCACGTTAGGGCCCGTGATCTCTGCTTTCACTGGCATTCCTTGAAATCCGGAGTTGCTACAGTGACATTATCCAAAATGGGGACAAGGGAAAGGATTATAAATAAGTGAAATGGATGACATGGTTTTGTCCCAGCGATATGAAAAGTGCCAGCTGGTTGCTCTGCAGAAGCAGAGGCTCCTCTATGAATGCGTAATGCACCGAGTCCTAAATTGGGTGTCATCCACAAAGAGTAGGGTGTGAGCTTGGGACTGGGGAGAGCTGGGAGCAATTCCCCACTCGGCCATGAAGCGCACTGGGTGAGATTGGACCTAACCTAACTCAAGGGATGCTATGGGGTCAAAATGGAAGAGAGGAGAACCATGTATGTCATCCCAAGATACTGGGGGGTAAGATGAAAGCAGAAAAGAAAGAATTTACAAAAACCTGGTTGCTAGCTTCAGAGGGGTAGCCATTTTGGTTTGCTGTAGGAGACCAAGATCTGAGTCCACTAGCACCATAAAGATCAACAAGATTTCCGGGGCAGGAGCTTTCGAGAAGCGGACCTTCCTTCGTCAGATACTAGTAGGAATGCAGCAGAAATATAAGTCCCGTATTGCCTTAAAGACATACAAGATTTCCAGGGTAGAAGCATTCGAGAGACAAAGCTCCCTTCGCCAGATCTGACTCTCAGAAGTCTTTAAGATTCTACTGGGCTTGAATCTTGCTCTATTGACTAGCTAACGTCCAATCACTTTTAACAGAAGAAGAGGAAGAAGAGGAAGAGGAGGAGGAGAAGAGGAGGAGGAGATTGGATTCATACCCCACCCTTCACTACCTGAAGGGGTCTCAGAGCAGCTTACAATCTCCTTTCCCTTCCCCTCCCCACAACCGACAGCCTGTGAGGTAGGTGAGGCTGAGAGAGCTCTGAGAGAACTGCCCTTGAGAGAACAGCTCTGAGAGAACTTGTGACTGACCCAAGGTCACACCAGCAGCTGCATGTGGAGGAGTGGGGAATCAAAACCGGTTCTCCCAGATTAGACGTTCCACTTCCTCTCAGTCGTGTCCCAGTTTGGAACCCATTTTTCCTTACCCCATACAACACAGTCAACCAGCTCTGCCTTATCTTAAGAACATAAGAACATAAGAGACGCCAATGTTGGATCAGGCCAAAGGCCCATCCAGTCCAACACTCTGTGTCACACAGTGGCCAGAAATACCAGTTTCTTGGTCATACGAGAGTGTGACAAAATGGTGGCGACTGGATTACGTAACAGGAGATCGTAACTGACTTTCATAATGAGAGATCGTTATAGTCCAGAGACAGTGGACCTTTTCACGTTACCATCATAAACCGGATGTTATTCGTTGTTGGCTTGATTTTGAGTAAAGTGACCCATGGATGGGGAGTTCCATACAGCAAATTCCCTTACGTTACTGAGCCGCTATCTTATTATTTATTTATTGTTAACATTATTACCCCGCCCTCCCCACGAGCAGGCTCAGGGCGGCTTACAAGAGGGCACAAGCCCATACATAAAAACAGGATAAAACAGTAAAACCATTAAATAACAACAAAACAAGAATAAAGTGCTCCATACAAACAAGATGGTCTCCGAAGATGGTATCAATCCTTTCATTGGGGTGATATTTACGACCATTTCCTTACAATACAGTCCTCACACCTAGAACATTTCTAGGTTAGTAAAGGTAAAGGTTTCCCTTGCTCGAAAGCGAGTTGAGTCCGTCTCTAGGGGGCGGTGCTCATCTCCGTTTCCAAGCCGAGGAGCCAGCGCTGTCCAAAGGCGTTTCCGTGGTCATGTGGCCGGCATGACTAAATGCCAAGGCGCACGGAACTCTGCTACCTTCCCACCAAAGCGGTACCTATTTATCTACTTGCAATTTCTTGCTTTCAAACTGCTAGGTTGGCAGGAGCTGGGGCTAGAGACTGGAGCTCACTCCGTCATGCGGCACTCAGGTCTCAAACTGCCGAACTACAGACCTTCCAGTCTGCAGCTCAGCGTCCTAACCTCTGAGCCACCATGGCCCCTTCTAGGTTAGAGAGCCTAGAAAATGATGTGTGTTCTTCCGGAGGCTCTTCTACCGGAGTGGTTCTGCAGGTGTGGGAGAAGGAGAAAAGGGGAAGAGAGACGACGCACAGAACCCCTTCCCGGCTTACAAGGAGATGAGAAAGGGTGAACTCTTTAGAGCGCTGGAAACCACAAAGCAGAAATCTCTTTTCTCTGTTTATCTCTTTACCCCCATCACTGTTAACGGCTACTTAGAAGTAGACTAGCAGGCAGGTGTGTGAGGAGAAGTGGGAATAAGAATGCTCTGGGGAGGAAATACAAATGCACACAAAAGCGCGTGCATGCCCATCCATGTGCAAGGCATCTGAACTCTACCACGGCACACTCTCCAACACAAAGCCCTAGCAAGGCCCAAAGGTGTTCACTGCCTATTTGCCCAAAACTGTGGCTGCCAAGGCAAATACATCGAGGAATTAATTAAAACTTTAGAGCTGGAAAGCCCTTAACAAGCTCATATTCATGGAGAAGGAATGAGGCGCACCTTCTTTCCAGTCTGTGTGCGAGTGATCGCTGCACACACCTTTTTTGTGTTGTTTCAACAAATACAGCTGCGAGCGAAGGCCTTGACGTCTTACTTGCAGGTCCCTCGTGTTGGGGGTTGGCACCGCTGACACACGGCGGCAGGGCCAGGAATCCTTAGCAGGGAACAGCTCACAGAAAACACTGGGAGCCCGTGTATCATAATGGTTAGAGTGTCGGGCTAGGATCGGGGAAGCCCAGGTTCAAATCCCCGATTTGCCACGGAAGGCTGCTTGTTGATCATGGGCCGGTCGTATGTTCTCAGCCTAACTGACCTCCTGGAAGTGATATGAGAACAGAATGGGAAAGGGAGGACAACGCATGTCTCTCTGAGCATCTTGGAGGAAAGGCCAGAAGGAGAAAAAAATATGGACAGAGAGAGAGCCTGCAAGTAGTGTTCCCTCTAAGCTGAGTCAGTGTG
Source organism: Gekko japonicus (assembly GCF_001447785.1). Lineage (NCBI taxonomy): Eukaryota > Metazoa > Chordata > Lepidosauria > Squamata > Gekkonidae > Gekko > Gekko japonicus. Next base: position 476,665 of record NW_015167068.1, read on the forward strand.
AGCTAGCCCACAGTTTTTTAGCCTCTGGCTCACACATTTTTTGCCTTAGCTCAGGAAGGATGGCTCCAGAGCAAAGTAATTTATGCAGCAGCCAAAACCGCTCGCTCACAACTTTAATGCCAGTCGCTCACCAAGTAGAACTTTTGCTCACAGGACTCCATAGCTTAGAGGAAACACTGCCTGCAAGCACAATTCATTTAGCCCTTCCAGAAGTCCACAATCTACAGGTCTCTTTCCTTCTCTCTTGCCACCTGGAACAACTAATAAGGGCCAAACTAGATGTATGGTAGCCAGGTCCCCCTGGCCACTGGTGGGGGGTCGGGTGGCCAGATCCAGGTTGGGAAAATCCTAAAAAATTGGAGATGGAGCCTGGGGGGGGACAGGGGCTGCCATGGGTGCAACACCATAGACCGCAATCTCCAAAGCATCCATTTTCCCCAGGAGATCTGATCTATGCAGTATGGGGATGAGGTGTAATTCTGGATGATCCCCAGGTCCCATCTGGAGGCTGGAATTCCTAATTAGACATCAGCCATGGAATCAACCCATGGTCACTGACGCCATTTTAGAGGAGAATCTAGCAATTAAAAAAAAACACATGACGTACAGGTAGCAACATGCTTTATTTGTGCCCCCGGTGCCTTTTAAAGAGCCAAACAAACAGACTGCACAGCTGTCTCTGCATTCTAAAGAAAGAAAAGTAGGTTTTTAGACCCCGTGTTTTCTACCTTAAGGTCTCAAAGTGGTTTACTATTGCTTTTCCCTTCATCTTCCCAAAACAGGCACCCTGGGGGGGGGAGGCTGAGAGAGTTCTGAGAGAACCGTTACTGGCCCAAGGTCACCCAGCAGGCTCCATGTGGAGGAGGAGTGGGGAATCGAACCCGGTTCTCCAGATTAGAGTCTGCTGCTCTTAACCACTACAACATCACAGTTCTCTTAGAACTCTTTCAGCCCCACCTACTTCACAAGGTGCCTGTTGTGGGGAGGGGAAGGGAAGGGAGTTGTAAGCCATATTGAGACTCCTCAGGGTAGAGAAAAGCAGGGTATAAAATTCAGGTCTGCTTCTCCTTCCACACCATGCTCACTCCCCTTGTAAAATACAGAGGGACAAGATCACCTGTTGTCCCCATGCCCTTAACCTGACCGAGCCCTCGCGGCAATTTTTAAATAGATGCATTCTTCTCTAAAACAGCCTCAGTGGCCATGGATCGGCCCCTTGGCCGCTGTCACATCTAGTTCGGCTAAAACGTCAGCTGTCGAAAAATCCCCTTGGAAAGAGATAACTTTTAAGTCCAAAAATCAGCTCGCACAGTCTTGATATTCATCATGAATACGGACTGTGAAAGCTGGGGCTCACATTCCTTCTGACTTCTGGAGGCCTAAGCAGGAGGTGTCCAAAAAAATTTCCCCAGGTGGATGGCAAACCTGAGTCAAACACTGCCCAATCGCCATGCCACCCAGCTCCAATTTCCCCACAGATTTGGGGCTCTTGTTCCACAAAGGACTCGTGACAGTGTTCTGAAAAGGAGTCTCGAAGTTCCAAGGGAACCAAGCTGTGACGCTGCCCCTTCTTCGAAGCCCCTGTTTTTGCTTTCCTAGTTCTCCCCTAGGCAAGGCCAAAAGGGTGGGAGATTTTCTTTTGTGGAAGCTGCTCACAGCAGCCGCCCCCTTCCGCTTTAACTCGTAAAAGAGAAAGAGCCAAAAAAAAAGAGAAGGAAGAGATTGGCCTTTGACGGGATGAGCCCATGGGGGCTCTGAGCAGATTATCTTCTCTCCAGCGACACAGACAACCAGCTTGCCATCCATCAGAACCCCCAACATCTCTTTTTTAAAACACACAGACACACACCTATATATCACACTCTCGACACCTAAACAGAAAGAACAGCACCGTCATTTGAAAGCTTGCTTCCAGCTGGCCCAGTAAAAGTTTTATACCCTTAATGGGTCTTGTTTGATATCCTCAAGGAAGCCACAAACACCATTCTCAACAAAGGTGTCATCTTCACACAATTTTAGGATGAAAATCAGCAGACATATGTGGGGAGGGGCTTGTTATTTCTCAAGTCATGCAGTGGTTAGAGCATATGCTTGGCATGCGGCAGGCCACAGGTTCAGTCCCTGGCATCTGGAGTTCAAAAGATCAGGTAGTTGGTCCCGGACTGAATCGTTGGTAGCTCCAGTTAAAGGATCTCAGTAAGTTAGGCAGGAGGTTTGGGAGTGGGGCACATGCCACATCCCTTCCAATAAAAAACCTCCGGAAGTGACATAGGGTAGCTCTAGGAATCAACAAAAAATCCATGGTAAAACCATAGAGTTTCTAGTGATTCCTGGAGCTACTTCTCCATCACTTCCAGATTTTCCCCAGAAGTGACATAATGGCACACATGACAATTCAATTTATTATTTTTCTCCCACCACCTCTTCTGAACTAAGATCTATGCCTGTTCTGATGTACGTTACGTATAAAGCTTCTAAAAGAGGGAGCTTCCCAATTTGCTTCAGTAGAAAGGACATATTTTGGCCCAAGGCACTGGAAACGGGCAGGCAAAGCCATCAAGGAGGATGGAAGAGAGAGACTCTGCATTGTACAGAATGTCTATGCTGGTACCCTGAACTGGTTACATCCAAGCAACTAGAGAAAAATGGAGGGGGAATCCGAAAGAAGTGGAAGAATGACCCATCAGTCATTCTGACCCATTGGCTGGCTGATTGGCCGATGCAGCCCATCCCTTCCAACTGCTAATGCTGCCCAGCATCAGCTGCCACCAGGTGCGGAAGAAGAAAGAGAATCACAGAGCTTGGAGTTGCACTTAGGAAAAGCAGAGCCATTTTTAGATTTAGGGGCAAGTTCCTTGGTCATCCAGAGCACAACTCTGATTTCAGCCCAGGGGGACACAACCGTCACTGCGGCTTGGTCATCCAGAGCACAACTCTGATTTGAGCCCAGGGGGACACAACCGTCACTGCTTACAAGAGCTCTCATTGTGCTCTGCCTGAATAGCTGTCAATAAGCCAAATGTTACAGGGATGCCACCAGCCTTCAGGACTGTCCCATCCGAAGGAGCTGAAACCTTCTTGAACTTTTTCCTGAGTCTTCCTGCTACTCGTGGATCTAGGGAAAACAGCAGCATGGTTCTGGCCCTGCTGGCGGACCTCCTGATGGTACTGATGGGTTTTGGCCACTGTGCGACACAGAGCGTCAGACTGGATGGGCCACTGGCCTGATCCAACATGGCTTCTCTTACGTTCTTATGGTCCTGCCGGTGGACCTCCTGATGGCGTCTGGGTTTTGGCCACTGTGCGACACAGAGTGTTGGACTGGACGGGCCATTGGCCTGATCCAACATGGCTTCTCTTATGTTCTTGATAAGTCTGACACTCCGTGCTTACAGAGAGCAGGCATGGAGCAGCCGCCACAGGGGCCTATCATAAGATACCACTGCCACACGGCTTCTAAACATGGTGCACTGTGACTTCTATGTACATTCAAGGTCCTCCCCCAGTTCAACATTAGCAACCCACTGCAGGCTCTCCCTGTGGCTACCAAACTCCATGTGGGGCCTGGAGTTCTTCCAGAATTACAACCAGGGGTCATTTCCTGCAGGAGCGCACAGGAGCAGAGCTCCGGCAGTAAAGAGCCCAGGGGGCAGGCACATGCAACAAGCCCCACCCCCTGCACCTAGCAGCCCTCAGTCAGAGTAAGAAAGCAGCCAGGTAAGTTGCAGAGCCCCCCCCCGCGACCCGGCCCCAAACAGTCGAGTGGCACCTTTAAGACCAAGTTTTATTCAGGTACAAGCTCTCCCTCCTCTGCGAGGACAGAGCACGTTCCCACCTCCCCAATAGCTAGCAATCCAAAACAGTCCAGTGGAGCCTGAGCAGTGTGTATTGCCTTCTGACACACTTCCAGTGATGTTAGGGAGTGTGGCATATGCAAATAAGTTATGCTAATGAGTTATGCTAATGAGCTCCTGCATCTCTTTTTCTATGAAATGACCCCTGATTACAACTGATCTCCAGAGATCGTTTCCCCTGGAGAAAATGGCAGCTTTGGAGTGGGGACTCTGTAGCATTATACCCTGCTGAGAACCTGCCCCTCCCGAACGCCACCCTCCCCAGGCTCCATCCCCAAATCTCCAGTAGTTTTCCAACTTGAAGCTGGCAACCTAACTCTCCCCCACGCCCCTGTGCTTTAGCTTCCACTGGAAGTATCTTGGGTACCAGCGCTTTGGAGAAAGACCAACCGCTGGAAGCTGATGGTGAAATAAAGATGGTTCCGGATGCAGTTGAAAGCCCCTCCCTGCCGGTCAGAGCACATTCTCAAGAGAAGGATTGAGCCCCGAAGTCTGGCAAAGAAGTGCCACGTCGGAAAGAGCAACAAGACTTCGTTAGCGCTAATTGAAATCATATATATAGCATTTGCTGCCGAATCCCTTCAAATTGAAAGAAACAAGGTTACCTTTTATTTCTCCAAAGTTCCCTGATCCCATGGCAAGAAGCTTGTCTTTCCAATCTTTTGATAGTAGCTTTTCAATGCTAGGGGTTTCTGAATGAAGGAGAAAAGGGAGAGAGGGGAAGAAGGGGGGGAAAAAAGTAAGCGAATCAACATGACTGACTGCACAATAGAACTCATTAAAAGTCTATCTGCTAAAAATAAAGCCTCCCCTATCCTGGACCCGGGTTCATAATGACTTCATCAACAAACTGATAAGAGGGGAGCGAGGGGAGGGGGGAAAAAAGAATCTGTTTTGTCACCTGCTGTTTCAAAATCATTAGCTTTTTCCTCTCGCGGAACAAAGCCATTCCCCGTGACAATGGGCGCCTAGAAACCTGTCGCTCATTGTTTTTCAATTTAGAGAACAAGTTTCTGCTTATAATGGAAGCTTGTCAATTTCAGGGTGTTAGTCTTGCCGTCAGGAGAAAAAAAAATAATTATGTTGATAAAAATGCAGAGTGGGGAGGGGGAAAAAAATAAAAGGCAAAAAGAATTAGCGCCTAAATCTGCTACATGTAATTACATCCCTTGGTGTGTTTACGATTACATCCACTTTACAATGTGTTTAAACATAGTGTGATGGTGAACATGCTGGGGCAAGCCCCCCCCCTCCCCGTAACACGCACGTTGGAAATAAAAATAATAATATTATTAAAATTCCGGATGGAAAACGCTTTGCAAATATTATGAAATCTACAGAGCAGAATGGCAGGGGGAGCCCTACCAATACAGCTTTTAGAGGGTAGCCGTGTTGGTCTCCAGTAGAGCAGCAAGATTCAAGTCCGGGAGTACCTCAGAGACCAACCAGATTTTGGGGGCATAAGCTTTCGAGCATCAAAAACCCCTTTTGTCAGATATGATAAAGGCATCTTTGACGCTCGAAGGCTTATACCCCAAAAATCTGACAAACGGATCCCGATATTCGAAATCTAGATTTGAGTCCAGTAGCGGCTAGATTCGAGTCCAGTAGCACTTTAGAGACTAACCAGATTTTCAGGGTGTAAGCTTTCGAGCATCAAGGGAGGTTTGAAGCTCAAAACCTGATATCCCAAAAATCTGAAGAAGGGAGCTTTGATACTCAAAATCTAGATTTGAGTCCAGTAGTAGCTAGATTCAGGTCCAGGAGCACCTTAGAGATCAGGAAGATTTTGGGGGTGTAAGCTTTCGAGCATCAAGGGAGGTTTGATGCTCAAAAGTTTATATCCTGAAGATCTGAAGAAGGGAGATCTGAAAATCAAAATCTAGATTTGAGTCCAGTAGCAGCTAGATTCGAGTACAGTAGCACCTTAGAGACTTTTGGGGGTGTAAGCTTTCGAGCATCATGGGAGGTTTGACATTCAAAAGCTTATATCCTGAGGATCTGAAGAAGGGAGATCTGAAAATCAAAATCTAGATTTGAGTCCAGTAGCAGCTAGATTCGAGTACAGTAACACCTTAGAGACCAGCAAGACTTTTGGAGTGTAAGCTTTCGAGCATCAAGGGAGGTTTGACGCTTGAAAGCTTATATCCCAAAAATCTGAAGAAGGGAGCTATGGTACTCGAAAGCTAAATTCGAATCCAGTAGCCCCTTAGAGACCAACACGATTTTCGGGGTATAAATTTTCGAGCATCAGAGCTCTCTTTCTTAGATCTGACAAAGGGAGCTTTGATGCTCAAAAGCTTATACCCCAAAGATGTCGTTGATCTCTAAGGTGCTGCCAGAGCCCAATCTAGCTGCTGTATCTCATAGAGGAACACACACACACAAAGAAAACCCAACACTCAATGGTCTGTCCAATCCAGCAACTGGCTCTCAATAGTGGCCAGCTAAGATGCCTTGGATAATTGCTTAAGCAATGCCTGACAACCCATCACCCAATCATTCATATGTATATCAGTAATTTAAATATATATCTTCAGTACTTACAGGGGAGATACCAAGGGCATGGGTGAGGTTCACTGTTTATCACTTCAGAATCCTGACCTTGGTGGGTTTTTCCCTTATATGCCGGGCGACGTTTTTAATGCACAAGTAAATACAAATGCTAATACAGCACCAGGGAATGTTAACCTCGGTTCCAAACAATGTAATTGTATATTCTTGTCAGCATTTAGAGGGGTGCACAATTACAATAGCTTCCCAATCCCGCGATTAGCACGGCATTCAGTTCGAAAATGGAGTGTACTAAAAGATAAGTGCTCCAGTGTGTTCCATCTAAATAACAATGCCCACACTTACTATCTCGATCTAAGACATGCAACTGCTATTCTCCGCAGTGGGGCTGATGTTGTGTTTGTGCCGGCATTTGCTTACCCCCTACCAGGAATCGAAAGAGAGTACATGTTAACTTTTCAAAGGGACCGTCTGGCCTAGAGACCATACAATTATGAGCAACTGGTTAATTTCCTCCATAGAAATAAAGAGGCATTACAAGGAACCTTCATTATCGTGGTTGGCTAATTTTGCCAGAGTTTTCTCTCTCTTTTTAATTTTATTTACGTGTGCCCTCCCCCTCCTCTCCCCACATAAGCTAAGTGCTCTCAGGAATCAAGGGCACAATGAGTCTTCAGTGCAGAGCAGATTTGTTCCTGAACCTCATGTGTACAGCTCCCCTTGCAAATAAGCAGAATCAACAACTGCCCGCACATGTGCCTTCTCCGTTGTGGCTCCCACCTCATGGGATGGCCTGCCAGAGGTGGACAGGGAGGCTCCCCCTCTCCTTGGCTTTCCACAAAGTTTGCAAAACTGAATTATTCAAGAGGGCTTTTCCACACAGGCAAACCACTGTACAAAAGGCTTCACAAAGTTACCTGGATAAATTATTGGGGACTGTGGTCTGCATTTATGTACATAGTTTGCTGTGGGTTGGATCCTACGGTGCAATTTTACACCATCTGATGTGCCGTATTTGCTTCAGTTTTTTTTTTTTTTAGACTTCTGGTTGGTTCTACAACCCAGATTCCACTGCATTGTTCATTGAATGTATGTTGTAGGTCAGGTATGTCCAACAGGTAGATCACAATCTACCAGTAGATCGTGGAGGGGTCAGAGGTAGATCACCAGCCCCTTACCAGTAAATGACAGAAGGCGCATTATAAATGGGGGTTGGTGGGCAGTGGAACCCAACTTTAGTGGGTTAAAATCTAATTTGAAACTAATTTAAAACTTTGTTTTCATGGTGGTGATCACTGGCACTTTTGGCCGGAAAAAATAGATCAGTACCTGTTCGAAGTTGGACATGCCTGTTGTAGGTATACTGTAGGTATGTAGGGCTATCTTTCAGCTATGCTCCTGCAGAGTGCAGGGGGTTGGACTAGATGACCTGTAAGGTCCCTTCCAACTCTAACATCCTATGATTCTATGAATGTCCCATCCCACTGACTGTATTGACTCACTCTATGTAATCCGCTGTGAGTCCCAGTGGAAAAAAGGTGGACTATGTGGGCGGTCACATGCGCGAGATAAAGCGAGGGGGGGGAAGCGAGGCTATTTCTTCCGGAGAAATTTGACCCGCAGTTGCTCGATCACACAGTCCTTGGAAGCTGCGGGCACAGCCCACCACTTCATGATCAGACGCAACTGCGGGTGAGTTGGGTTGGTTTTTTTGTTGTTTGTTTCTGATGCGCTTACATGAGAAATCGATGAATCGCATCTCCGCACTGAGGTCTCCCTATGGAGTTTGCGTTGATGCGCATACCGAGAAGGGGGGGGGACAATGGCACGGCGTCGGGATGGCCTGATCAGACCATCCTGATGCCATGAGAGCACGCTGGAGCGATCAGACACGGGAAACTCCATCCGTGGCCCGTCGTGACCCATTTACTACTGGATTTTCCCCGGTGTCTTTGTACCCCGCTTCTGTGGTAGAGCAAAACGGGTTGTCGACGGGTGCGGGGCGCTTCCCAGATGTTCATGTCTGATCGTTCCCTATAAATAACATAAATAAATAAATACACATATTGGCTTCAACAACAGGTGTGCCCAAATTGGTCAGATGACAGAGTGAACCCATAAAGTCTATGAGTTAGACTAGCCCAGTACTGCCTATTCAGACTGGGAACAGCTCGACAAGGTGGTCTTTACCCAGCAGCTTCAACTGCAGATGCTAAGGCAGGGGTCCACAATCTTACTGAGCCTCAAAGCAGTTGGGGACTTTTGAGAATGAAGAATGGGAACCACCCAAAATGGCTATCGTAGGATACCACATTTGAAATGTGGTGTTGGGGAAGCGTTTTATGGATTCCGTGGGCCACCAATAAGACAAATACGTGGGTTCTAGATCAAATCAAGCCTAACTCTCCCTAGAAGTTAAATTGACCAACTTGAGGCTATCGGTACGTTGGCCACATTATGACAATACAAGGGTCACTGGCAAAGACAGTGATGCTAGGAAAAGTTGAAAGCAGCAGGAAAAGAGGAAGTCCCACCATGAGATGGATTGACTCAATCAAGGAAGCCGTGGGCCTTAGTTTGCAAGACCTGAGCAAGGTTGCTAACGATAGGACATTTGGGAGGACATTCATTCACAAGCTCTCCATAAGTCGGAAGTGACCTGATGGGACTTAACACAGACAGGATACTGGGACCAATCACAAAACATCAGAAGGTTGGAAGCCAGGCATCCTCCCACAAGGGATGGTAGAGCATTCTACTTCTGCAGACAAAGGTGGTACTGCCTAGGTTTCTTTTGAAGCCCCTCTTGCTTCAATGCGGTGGAGGAAAGTCAGAACCAGATATTTGCTCTGGGGAAGAGACGTATTGCAAGGGGACACGGGTGGCAGGAAATCCATCAGTGGCCACCATAGTGCCCACGAACACCACATTGGGGATGCCTGTGCTAGACACTGAACCTGGGACCTTCTGCATGCAAACAATATGCACTACCACTGCCCTCTCCTTCACTTCTCTTTCCTACAGACTTAATTTATGTAAGCGCATTATACCCACAGTAAGCCAACTCCTAATTCCTAGACAGCCCACGTAGACCTCCCTAAGCACTTGACCATGGGGCTGGCTTCTATCGAACCAGGCTCCATTTTATGATGGAAGAGAGCACACATGCTCTTGCTCCATGTGTATATTGATGCACACACATGCCCACTTGAAGGAATTTTTCCCTCTTTTTTATATGGGACATTGGGCCACCATTAGAATCTCTGCTTCATGTGTTATATTTTGGCGGAACTAAAGCATCACGATAAACTGTGAATCGTTTGAACCATTATTTGTGTAAACTCCGGGTAATCTACCAGGTGAAATAAACCCCAGCTGGTTGGCTTCTTGCCATTATCACACCTCCCAGTAGGGAAGAAATTCTTGCTGTTCTGCTATTGGTGTTCATGGAATCAGGAAGGAACAGTGCTACACAAAACAAGCCACAATTAGGACAACCTACTCCTACCAAACCAGCAACAAACTCTAGTTGAGTGCCAACCAGTAAACCTTAGTTTGTTGGGCTGTCTGCATGATTTAGACCATACTTTAGAAACCACAGCCTACCATGATATCTGTATGCAACCTGAGGGTGGAGGGAGGGATGAATACTTGCTCGTCCTCCATAGATTCTAAGCACTAGGCCAAATAAGCATACACACCTAGCAATATTCCTTTTGTCTTTATGGAAGAGTGTTACAAACTGCACTGAAATGACTTAGGATGGTGGTGGATGCTCCTCTGCTGGACGTTTTCAAGCAGAGGCTAGACGACCATCTTTCGGGTATGTTGTAGGGCTATCCTGCCCACCCAGCGGCTCGAAAGCCCGTTAGAGGGCAAGTAGACAAATGGGTACCTGCTCTTAGAGTGGGGGGGCACCCGTCCTTTGTGGTAGCGTGGCAGCAGCATGAGCGGTGGAGCGGCAGCGGCGGAGAACACAGCGGCGGTGGCAGTGGGATTAGATAGATTCATGGAGGATAGGTCTACCAATGGCTACCAGTCATGGTGGCTGAGGGGAACCTCCACATTCAGAGGCACTAATCCTCTGAACCCCAGAGCGAGGAGGCAACATCAGGGTAAGGCCTCAGTCTCTATGCCCTATTGTTGACCCTCCAGAGAAACTGGTTGGCCACTATGTGAGACAGGATGCTGAACTAGGTGGACCACTGGTCTGATTCAGCAGGGCTCTTCTTATGTTCTTATGACACATTCAGAGATGGAGAACCTATTATAAGAAAAAAAATACCTACTGATAAGTCATTTCTTCATCACTGCTGGACAACACCCACCTCTGATAAAACTAATAAAAGGTGTACATTTCAGATGATGAATCGAGAATCACTGCTTGGAAATTAACTAGTGGGATCCTACCCACTTTCCAAGGAAGCACTCAGATCCATGTCAACTTCGACCCACTAATTTTAAGGGGTCATCGTCCGACTAAGCATACCACTTATTATAGGTAGCAAATTTTACCTTGCAGACTTCTATAGGTCGTAACAACAAGGCATGCCAATTTGTGTATTGTTCAGAACTCATTGCAGGACTAACTGGTTTGTCTATGCAAAGTTGGGTTAGACTAAGGCAGACACACGGTGTGTGCCATCACGTTGCAGCAGACTTATGGTGACCCCAGCAAGGGGGCTTTCAAGGCAGGTGAGAAGCAGAAATGGTTGGTTGTTGCCTTCCTCTGAAGAGCCTTCCTTGGTGGTCTCCCATCCAAGCCTTATGGTGACCCCAGCAAGGGGATTTCAAGGCAAGTGAGAAGCAGAGGCGGTTTGCCACTGCCTTCCTCTGCACAGCCTTCCTTGGTGGTCTCTCATTCAAGCCTTATGATGACCCCAGCACGGGGCTTTCAAGGCAAGTGAGAAGCAGAGGTAGTTGGCCATTGCCTTCCCCTGCAGAGCCTTCCTTGGTAGTCTCCCTTCCAAGGACCGATCCTGCTTAGCTTCCAAGTTCTGATGAGATCGGGTTATATCACGCCGGCTTCCCTCCCCTTTGGTCCATGGAGCCCAGTACAATGTTTTCAGATTGGTAGCAGTTCTCCAGGTTCTCAGTTACAGAGGGGCTTGACACCCCCTGTACTACCTGAGATGGTTGGTAACTGGAGATGCTCAGGGTTGTACCTGGGACTTCCTACATGCCATGCCACTGGGCTAGGACCCCACCTGTTTTCTGTTTGTTCATGAGTCCCTTTCAGAATTCATCAGCCCTGGATTTCTCCTTCCTTTCTCCCCAAGGGCTCTCAAGGTTAGGAAACTCAAGTCGCCTAGAATGGCATTGTCAAGAAGATTACAATGGAGACAAAAGAGAGAGACAAAAGGGATAATCCAGCCATGATTTTTTTTTGTCCTGGATGACTGAACTAATTAGTTTGTCTTGCAAAACTTCTGGCAACGGGTTCTTGGTTCTGCAGCACTTGGGGATTGCGGGAACAAAACCATTCTGCATCTTCCTGGGATCAGGTTGGGTGCTTTTAATACTAATTTAGAACAAGACATGTGCAAACTCGGTGGGACTAGGATCGTTTCCAGGAATAACGAGAACACTAAAGAAGTTTGGATTAGCACTCCATTGAATCACTGGAGCACAAACCTGGTTCAAGTTCTGCTGATTTGGAAATATGCACCAGATTATTTTTTCCCCCAGCTTCAGCAGATCTGTTATGATTTGTGTATATAAAATGGATACGAGCTACTGCATCATGGGTTTTGTAGTTGGTTATGAAGTGCAGCCACCAAATCACTCTGGTGTATGCACATTTCACAGTTCAGAGGTGGTTTACCATTGCCTGATCCTGCACCAGGACTCTAGTATTCCTTGGCAGTTTCCCATCCAACTATTGACCAAGTCCAACACTGCTTAGCTTCCAAGTTCTCACAACACAAGGAAAAAACACAGTGTATGAAATTGACAAAACTGAGAAACACTGTGTATGAATCAATATCTACATTTTTGTCTTAGTATAACAATAAAGATTTTAAATCCAAAATATTCTCTTGTACTGCAATATATTCTTATATATATATTGTGTATATAAAATGGATACGAGCTACTGCATCATGGGTTTTGTAGTTGGTTATGAAGTGCAGCCACCAAATCACTCTGGTGTATGCACATTTCACAGTTCAGAGGTGGTTTACCATTGCCTGATCCTGCACCAGGACTCTAGTATTCCTTGGCAGTTTCCCATCCAACTATTGACCAAGTCCAACACTGCTTAGCTTCCAAGTTCTCACAACACAAGGAAAAAACACAGTGTATGAAATTGACAAAACTGAGAAACACTGTGTATGAATCAATATCTACATTTTTGTCTTAGTATAACAATAAAGATTTTAAATCCAAAATATTCTTTTGTACTGCAATATATTCTTAGCAATATAAGAATAATACAATTTCTATAGAATACAAACTTCACAGATTAGCACAGCAGCAGAATTACACACAAGAATTACACAATTCCGATAAAGACCACGAGCCAGTCCAGTGCCGACAGACTCAAGAAACTCAATAATGATGACGCGCACAAGTCTCTAAGTAATCAATAATGTTGATGCATTACAGTCTCTGAGGACTCAAAGTGTAAAAATGAAGCGACAACATGCATCCCAGGCTGTATACATGTTTCTAATCTTCTTCACAGTCACATGTGAAAATCTTCCAATAAGAACCAATGCTCAAATAAATGAAGTTACTAGCGGCAACACCGTCAATAATTCAATGAGCCACATCCCTACATGACTTTCCCGAAGTGATGATGTCACCTGGAATTGACGTCATCACACCAGGGACATCGAGCAGGGATGCTCTGGTTTGAGGGCAAAACTCTATCACACCAGGGACATTGAACATGGACTATAAAAAATTTGTGATGTCCCTAGTGGATCCTCTAACAGAGACATGCAATGCAGTTTTAATTTCTGGTCATCTACCTCCATTTTGGCAGGAGGCCGATACTGTAATGATACCTAAAGAAGAGAGACCCACTGTTCCCGGCGTCGTATAGACCCATCTCTCTTTTGAATCAAGATCTGAACATTTTGACAGCAGCTCTTTCAAAGCGGATTAATACTTTCATCTCACAATACATACACCCTGGCCAAGTGGGATTTATCCCCAGCAGGGATTTAGCTGACAATGCAATTAAAACATTAACCCTTCTACGCCACTGCCAAGAAAGCAAACAGCCTGTGGCTTTTTTATCCCTAGATGTCAAAAAAGCCTTTGACTCTGTTGAATTTTCATACCTATTTACATTGCTGGGGGAATTAGGTTTTGGACAAAGATTTATTTCTACCATCAGAACGCTGTATGCCTCTCTTACTACAAGAATTAAAATCAATGGTACATATACCAATTCAGTTTCACTGCTTAAGGTACCCGCCAAGGGTGCCCTTTATCCCCAATATTGTTTGCTCTAGCGGCTGAGCCACTTGCCAATGCTATCAGATCTCATCCAGGCATTGCTGGAATTAAGATTCATAAAACTGTATACAAACTCTCCTTGTTCGCAGATGATATACCGTTGTATATCCCAATCTGCTTCAATCTCTCTAGAATTGCATAGTCTTTTAGAGCTATTTGGCGCATTCTCTGGGTTGTGTATTAATGCTAGAAAATCATATCTTTTGCCTGTCCACATTCCACGGGAGGTTGCTGCATCCATAAAATGTCCTACAAATTTCATTGGGTTTTATCACACCTAACATATTTGGGGATTAAGATCCCTCTTGTTCATAATGACTTGCTAAAAGTGAACTACCAGAACATGCACAATGATCTAATAAAGAGTCTTTCCAATTGGGGGAAGATAAATTTAAAACAGATGGAGAAATTTAACTTGATTAAATCATTTATATTGCCGAAATTTATTTTTCTGTTCCGGACAGTTCCTATACGTATACCGAACACAATACTGGATAGGTGGCAAAAAAACTTAGTTAATTTCTTATGGGAAGGAAAACGACCTAGAATAAGTTTTAATATCTTAAGGAGGCCCACAGTCAGGGGAGGTTTTGCCTTTCCTGATTTAAAGATATACTACAGAGCCATACTGATGGCCAATGTGATCAAGATGCTGAGAACTCCTGATAAGCCTTTATGGGTAGACATGTGGAATGATGTGTTGCACCCCATATCATTGGATGATTTAATTTGGGCCCAGACTAAGACAGCAAACAGAAGTTGTGCCTCCATGGACTTACTTTCCCCATCGTTTCAATGTTGGAAAAGAAATGCCAACAAATTCCTCCCTAAAATATCTAGGTACTCCACTTTTTTCAACCAAAAGTGGTTTTTACCTGGACATGATTTCAGCATGGTTAAATTTTGGAGAGAACGGAAAATATCATGTCTTTTGGATATAGGCATGAAACATGGTATATTGAATAAAAATGAATTGGACAAAAAATTAGGAAGTCCTATTCCCTGGTTCTTTTATTTGCAATTTAGTTACATGTGTCACCAAATTGATGTTACTAAAATCCTAACTACAACCCAAACAGACTTGGAACATATAATACGCTCTTTTACATCTAAGAACACCGGCCTAATATCTGCTTTATACTCACTTCTAATCATGCCTACTTGCAACAAATTGCTGCCCTACCAGTCTTCATGGCAGGGAGATTGCGATGCCTCTCTTATGGATGAATTCTGGCATGATTTTTGGTCCTCCAAGGTAAATAATTCTAAGACATTGTCAACAGGCTTACAGAATCTGAAAATCATGACGAGATGGTATGCCACACCACAGAGGCTTTCTCTTATTTCCTTGGCGAACTCACCTTATTGTTGGAAAGGGTGCCATCAAATTGGCAATTTTGCTCATTGTTGGTGGCGGTGTGAGAAAATTAAACATTTTTGGATGGAGGTGATCTCAGTAATTAAAAAAGTCACTTCAATATCAATCCCTCTTACACCTGAAACTCTATTTTTGAACTCTTGGCCCAAAGATTTATCTTCCCGTCCACATAGATCAACTATTGAAGTCATGCTGGATGCTGCCAAGACTGCTATAGCATCATATTGGAAGGATGCAAAATCACCAAGTATTGAGGGATGGTATAGGAAATTGTGGTCTCATTATCTTATGGACTCTGTCTCAGTTCAAATAGGTTCCAATGCTCACTCGTCATTACATTCCACATTCACCGCAAAATGGTACCCAGTTATGGACTTTTTGTCCCAACAACAATTTATCCCAACTGAATGGTCTCATCTTCATAAATAGTTATGAAAATAGTTATGAAAATTATAAATTACATATTCTAAATTATTGTTTAAGTAGATTAATTCTTTGTAGTGTGAAACTCAACTTTGTATTTTGTTTAAAAAATGCACACGTTTTTGTAAAAGTCATAACTTTTGAACATGATTCTAAGTATTGTATTAGCTTTGCTACTATGCTTTTATAGTAGTATCTAGTATGAAGGAAGTTCAAGATTTTCAATTCTGTATTTCTGTGAAAATTGTGGATTATTTGCTATAAAACTCCAATAAAGTGTTTTATATATATAACAGGGACGCTCTGGTTTGAGGGCTAAACTCTATGGTTTTAAGCCAGTTTTACCATAGAGTTTTGCTGTCAAACCATAGCATCCCTGCGCATCATCCCCAGTGTGAAGATGCCACTTTTGGGTGATGTCATCACGACAGGGACATCCTGGAACGCACCCCAAATCCCTTCACCAGAGCAACGGGGGAACCTGGCAACCCTATTCTCTGTCAGTCTTTAGGATATAAGGAAGAACTATCTTGTTTCAGTAAACTTTAGGGGTTGTCCAGTATGGGGTGTGAAATACATACCGCGGGTGTGGCTCTTTTCAGTTATATTAATTTTTAGATAAACTAATCCCCCCCCATTTTAATTGTGTTTGTGCTGCTGAAGGGGACAGTCAGAAGGGTGAGGCATGCATATTTTAAATACATAAACATCCTGGCACAAAACCTATTTATCTGCACTGAAATGTTTTGATCGGCTTTAAGACGAAATTTAGCAACACTTTCCAACTCTGAAAATTAACTAAGGTAATTATCAATAACTAACGCAAAAAGACGGAACTGTGCTCTGCCTCATGGGGCTGTCTCTTTCTCTCTTACCTGTGAACACACAAAGCTGAGAAATTACACACAACAATAAGGAAATGGAAATTTCCCTGCATTTTCTGTTATGGAAATCCACCGTTTTTATCGAGAGTTCATAATAAGATGATTTCCGTCTGCTTCACTGACTATTACAAATACACCCAAGGTGTGCATTTTCCTGGCAAATAGTTTTAGAAAGAGTATTTTGCTTTAAAAAAAAATCCAACAAACTCGAATAGGTCATATAAACATTTTTTTTCTTCCCCTCCTCCTTGCTGCTTTTTCCTTTTTTAAAAAAACCTCCTTGAGTAGTAAGTAAACAGGCTAGAATACCAGGGTATTTGCGGTAAAAGACTGTCAGTCATTAAAAGCTAACAAACCTTTGCGAAGCAGGAATTCAGCAATAGAAATCCATTGTGAACTAACAATGGGCTACAGAACCTCCAGGCACCAAAAGCAGACCGTTTTACTTCTAAGTCTATTGTCAGCGAAGTCCGTGACAAAGCTTTTCCCCTGCAGCTAGACAAAATATTCACCCCGGTGCGGCTCCTAAAGAAACAGAAGACTTCTGTGTAACTTGCAGAGTTAAAGCAACAGTAGCCCAAATTCAGGGACGGGAACAGGCCCGGGATTTGGTGCTACTGTTGAACAGAATGTGCTGGTGGTGAGGGAAATATACTGCCCTCCAAACAAATGTGCCCCCCAACACAAACAACGAACTGAAGCAAAGGTTGGATCGAGCTACCTGAGCAAATAATGGCAAATCAAAATCATTCACCAAAGAACACGGGAAATTAACATTCACAATGGCGTGGTGTCAAGTTACCTCAAAGACTTCTCCCTCCGATGTCAATTTGCCTATTATTGATTTACTTCCTTTATACCCTGTCTTTCCTCTGAATGGAGATCCAAAGCAACTTACACTATTCTCCTTCCCTCCATTTTATCCAAACAAGAACCCTGTGAGATTCATGGAGGATAGGTCTATCAGTGGCTACTAGCCATGGTTACTAAAGGGAACTTCCATGTTCAGAGGCAGTCCACCTCTGAATCCCAGTGCCAGGAGGCAAGATCAGGGGAAGGACTCACCCTCCATCCACTGTTGTTGGACCTCCAGGGGAAATGGTTGGCCACTGTGTGAGACAGGATGCTGGACTAGATGGACCAGTGGTCTCACCCAGAAGGACTCTTCTTATGTTCCACTTTCTACATTAGGCTAAGAGGCTGAGATTGACTTAATGTCACCCAGTACTTCCATGTCACGGGGGAAATTTGAACACAAGTCTCTGGGAGCCTGATTTCACCCTCTAAGGACTACACCACACACCACACTGGCTCTCACTCTCAACCATCTGTGTACCACTGTTGCTATTTCTTTTTCCACCATCAGAGGTAGGCCTTTGAATACACAGACAGGGCACTTTCGGTGTCAGAACCAAAGCTTTGGACAGCCACTTGGCCCCATCTGAGTTATGTGCATGGAGCTCCCACATTCTTTGATTTTAATGTTTTGCTTTTAAGCGGCCAGCATGTGGGGCCTAGGGTTGCCAACACGAGACTGTGAGAAATTCCTGGAGATTTGGAGACAGAGCCTAGGAAGAGTAGAGTTTGGGGAAGGCAGGGACCTGGTACCCAACGGGACAAGAAGGAACATGGGGGTGCCTAGGGTTGCCAGGTTCAAATGCCATGCCGGCGGGGTGGGTGGAGCTTTACAGAAGTGGGGCGGAATGCCACTCTTGTTTTTGGGCAAAACTCTATGATAAAATTAGTCACACTAGGTGGTTTTGCCCCCAAAACACGAGCGTTGCCATGCAATAGCAATGTGGCTGTTTGGGGGCGGGGATTCCTCCTGCTGGCCAGCTGGCCAGCAGTGGGCTGAAGCCCCCCAAAAACAAGGCATCCCCTGCTCCCACCTGGGGAACGGCAACCCTAGGGATGTCAGCAACACATGTGGCATGATGCCACTTTCAAGGGAACCCAGAAGTGACATCACCTCACTCTAAGAAACACTGGAAGCTATGTGGCGAAAGAGCTTCCTGCAACCAGAGCTTCGTGACTGAGTGGGTATTAAAGCCCTCATCCTCATCTACCACTCCAGCCCAAAGGTCCCAATCTTGTTGAGCCCTGGAGGCACTTTTAGAACTCTGGAAACTGGGAACGGGTGCCACCATAAAATGGCTGCTGTGGAAGGCTGAGGCCGATCACAAAAGGTTTGTCACACACCAATCATACGCCTACTATGAAGCCAGTTGTTTCTGGGTTCTCCTGCACTAGTGAGGTAGAGGAAAGCCAGGACCACCTCCTTCCTTGGGGGAGACGCAAAGGGGCACCAGGAAATCCGTCAGTAGTTACCATGTTGGGGATCACCACTATACCCTCTTTACCAAGGTGGCTCTCGCAGCACCACAGTGTCTCCGAGATTCCTAGAAGAGCTCCTTACAACAGCAGGCTCGGGTCAGTAGCATTCTGTAGCATTTCTCATGTGAGGAGGGGCAGAGAGAAAAAAACGAGGATGTGGAGAGAAAAGAGAAGTTTCACCGTCCTTATGTTAAGATGTGAAATCTCCAATTACGGCTCTGCGGAGGCATACATTATCAGGACTAATCAGTGGCCTGTTCTTCCTTGGGCTTCCTTGAGCCCCAGTCATCCTCCCCCCACCCATTCTCCTCCTCTCTCTCTGACAGCTGTCTCCCCATCATCCCAACAGGTGTTATTAGGCCCCCGAACAAAGGCCGAGGCTTTTAAGCCACTGGCTGTTGACAAGTGAAAAGGAAACAACAAATGGCCCGGCACTGCTCTTCTCCCTGGGTCACTCAGCCAACGGTAATCGCTATTATTTTTATTTATTAGTTCTGCGGCACTGTCCTCTAACCTGCCTTCACCCCCCCTTCCTGCCTCCCCTCCCTTCATTCCGTGACAGCCAGGAGCATTTTAACTTTTAATAAAAAGGCAAGGGGGGGGACGACGACAGTGGAGCTGAGGCACACAGCTCCTGAGCCAGCTCTTTCGGTAAAGTGCCTGGCTAATGAATGTTGTCCATTTAGATCTGGATAATTTATGATGTCAGCAACGTGTGGGTGGGGAGGGGAGTGGGAATCAGAATCGAGCCATTAGTTTGTGCCGGCGAGCATTAACAGGGCAAAGTGGGGGTGGAGAGAGAGAGAGAGAGAACAGAGGAAGGAAGAGAAGGAGAGACTGAAAAATTCGAGCATTTGTATACACGATAACGCAAGGTTTTGATAATGAAGATATGGTGTCGGTTTTGAGGGACAACTTTTCATTGCAGTCAAAGTTACCCGTGTGCAGGATCTGGAGGGTTGCCATCCTTCAGGTGGGACCTTGGGATCCCCCGGAATTACAGCTCATCTCCAGACGACAGAGATCAGTTCCCCTGGGGAAAATGGATGCTCTGGAGGGTGGACTGTATGACATTGTACCCCACTGAGGTCCCTGTCCTCCCCAGGTTCCAACATCAAATCTCCAGGATTTTCCCAACCTGGAATTGGCAACCCTATCCCCTAACTATTTTGGGGCACACAACCTCTGCCTGGACCATGCCCTTTATTATAATTTTAAAATATTCATACCAGAAGAAGCAGCAATGCATGTGAAATAAAGCAGATGTTCACATGTGTTTTCATTTGCATAATCTATTTTTATTGTAGACCCGGAGGATTTCCTTGGGTTCCCAAGGACACAAAGTGGGCTACAAGCCTCTGCTCCCTGGGGCTAGCCCACATGGCTGCCACATGCACAGGCACTGAATACTGCAAACATAGGGGCAGGGCCAGCTGCAGAGGTCTTCCCCCACCTGGAGGCCGACTGAGAAGAGACACATGATGCTCTCAGCCTCGTTGATGTGGTGGTAGAACTCGTGTTCATAGCACAGCGGCATGGGATATCAGTGCTGTGGGAAAGCAACTTCCACACGGCTCAGCGTCTGCACAGAAGGGGTCTTGTTGCATGTGAGGAAAGGGGAGGATTTATTATTTTTTATTGTTGTTGTTGTTGTTCCCATAAAACCAGCCATACAACTGGCATACAACGAAGAAGACATACAGATCCATAAAACAAGAGAGTTAGGCACGATACAACTCAGAAAGTTACACACTGTACTTGATTGTTGCTGCGCCCATTGACATTGGTGATGAGTCTTGCCAGCCTCCAGATGGGGCCTGGGGATCTCCTATTTTATTTATTTATATCCTGTCCTCCCCGCAAAGGGGCTTAGGGTAGGTCACAACAGTTATACTTATTTATTTTTTTATTTATTTAATTTGTATCCTGTCCTCCTTGCCTGGGCACGACATAGCAGTAAGTGCAGATACTAATACAAATTCATACAAAGTTAAAATTCCTAAAAAACCCCCAGCAACAATTGACAGAAGTTTCGATTTCCAGTATCCACAAGCGCCTCTGGTGCTGGGCATATGCTGACAAAGAGAATGATCCACTCAGCAGATGCAATGGTGATCTCCAAAGGGAAGTTCATCTGGGCAGTATAGGCAGGGGAGGACGGAGTATTTAGACTCCCGCCGCCTCAACCAAACAGCTCTGTTTTACAGGCCCTGCGGAATTGCATTAAATCCTTCAGGGCCCTGATCTTGAGTGGGAGGAGCATGTTCCACCAGACTGGAGTCAGAGCAGAAAATTAGAACTGATCTCCAGACAACAGAGATCAGTTCCCCAGGAGAAAATGGCTGCTTGGGAGGGTGGGTTCATATCCTGCTGAGGTCCCTCCCCTCCCCAAATCCTGCCCCTCCCCAGGCTGTATCCTCCAAAACTCCAGGTATTTTCTAACTCAGAGCTGAGAATCCTAGTATTGAAGCAATGTGGGGGATGTCTTTCCTTTCTTTCTTTTTCAGATTAGTTAATCAAATCGATTTTGAAAATATGAAGTTCTTTATAAAGTCAAGAGCAGAAAGCTAAAACCGTCCTCGAGAAGCGCACACAGGGAGGGAATCTTCTTCCCAGTCTTCTCGCAAACATGACAGAATGTTTTACCACTGGAAGTGAGAATGAAACCACACGCGCCTGATGCTAAACAACTCCACATCCTGAACTCCTCTTGCATAACATATGTGAAAACAAAATCGCGATCTTTATTGTGCCAGATGCCGGAAGAGATGAACAATTAAACTATTTTTTAAAAAGTATTCTCCATAAATCAAATCTAGTGAAGAGCAAGGTAGTTTCACATTAAACCAGAATTCTTTTTTTTTTTATGGAGATGATATTTGCATGAAAGCATAATGTCAAATTAAGTAGAAATTATTAAAGCAAATGTCAGCTTTGAATTTGCTTAGGCAGGGGGAAAAAATCTTGCAAGATTCGCTTATGAGCTCCTCCGCTAAAGTACAGCGTCCCATCTGCTTTGGCAACTTGCTCTGCTCGTTCACGCCCGTCGCCATTCATGGATTATTCTAATCCTTTTTTTTTTTTGGCCTCTGTTATTTCCGGTGTAGATAAGGAGTGAAAAGACAGTGGCTATTTCCCTTTGAGAGAGAGAGAGAGAGAGAGAGAGAGAGAGAGAGAGAGAGAGAGAGTACGAGAAGTTAAGGAGGTGGCAAAAAAAACCTCATACAGGGAGGGCAGCCCCAGAACACTTGTCACAAGTGATCTCGAAGGAAATGAACTGAAATCATTAGGCATGTAGTCTAGATACACTCAAGATCTAGCTACAGAGGATAAAGGAGAGAAGGAAGGGGCAGATTTACGAGCTATATTTTCATCAATCATACACATACAACCACTGTCTCCCTCAAGACCCTTTTGGGGTCCAGTTTTACTGGATTTCCTCAAGTTCCATTTAAAATCCCTCAAATATTTGAGCTGAAAAGGAACCCCTCACAAACACAGATACACATTTGATTCACATTTTACTTTCTGTAAAAGGTTGTTCACAGCTTATCACATGATTGACGTTCTTTTCTTTATCTTCTGTATAAATTCTCAGAGATATTTTTGTTTTCTGGAAGGGGCTCTAAATTTCTTACAAATTTCACTTTAGGCAAAGTTCAGAAGCGACTCCACTTCAAGACATTTTGCAACACTGGAATGGCAGCACCACAAGCTTTTTAAATTATTTATCACATCATTTTGATCTCGTCTTCCCACCCAAAATGTTTTTCTCTTTAGCAGAAGGTGAGGGATTTCACAATCTACACAACTGATCCATGAATAGATGTTTCTATTTCTAAATAGCATTTCTAAAATAGCAGTACCTGCTTTGCAGAGGCCCTGATTTGGATCCGACCTGTGATGCAAGAAGGTGAGAAAGGAGCTCCCTCCACCAATGTGGATTCCCTACTTAAAACTGACTTGCCTGGGCTGTTGCTAGACCTGGAAGGGAAAAAAATACAGGATTTATCCACCTTTTTTTTCTCTTCCAGGGCTTCTAACAGCATGGCAGAGAAACTGGCTGAGTTCAGACTGGCAGTTTGAAGCGCGAGTTCCGGGTATTTCCAAACACACTGCACCAACTGATGCGGGAGTATACCGGGGAGGAGGTGCAAGGGAGCATTCGCACTGTTGGCCCGCCCCTGGTGGAGGCGCAGCTGTAAGTGGCTTTTTTTCACTCCGGTGACATGCACCTATGCACATAGGCGCATCAATGTGGCTTGTTTGCAGCTTTTAGCGTGCACACGTCCGGGAAGCGGGATCAACGTGCTCTCCAGTGTTTGCTACCACTTTCACCTGTATTTTTTAAACCCGGGAGGGAAGTGCTACAAGACGGGTTGAGTACAGCTGGGGAATGCCGGACAGCTGTGCCTGTGTGAACCGGCCCCTTTAATCCGTTTGTGAAACGTGCCTATATCATGCCTTTTTCGGGCCAAACTGCCAGTCTGAACTCGGCCACTGATTTTGATTGATGAAACTATGTGGGGGGGGGGGAGACTTAAGCCCCCCCATCTTCTGACATTGTAGTTCCTGTCTGAAACAGGGCTTCACATGGCTATCTGTTTGTCTGTTTGTTTTAATGATGCTATCCCAGCATCAACTTCAATACTGGCCCTTAACCATAACCCTAACATTGCTATGGATCTGCATAGTATACTGTACAAAGAGCAACTGGAAGACTGTGGGGTGCCAGCCTCCCAGTTGTGGCAGGGGATACCTATTCCCTTTTCCCGCTGCATCTCTGAGTGGTGGCAGGAGAAAAGTAAAATAAAAATTGGCCATCAGGCTGATGGCATGACGTCACTTCCAGGTTTTACTGGAAGTGACATAATGCCTCCCTAGGGTCTTCCCCATCACTTCCAGGTGTTCCCTGGAATATCTGATTTTACCATAGAGTTTTGGTGAATCCTAGAGTGTCATGTTCAGTGTGGTGCCATCTCTTCTGGGTACGCGCTGGGAGTGATATCATTATGTTGCTGTGATATTATTCCCCCCATCCCGGCCTCCCTCCCTCTCCCAACTGTTTGTTAGCTGATGGCTCGCAGCCCTACTGTGCAGCCATAACAAAACCACCATCATTGCCCTAACACTTACTTCAATTACAATGTGACAGGATACAAAACAGATTGCCCTCAGATCGCTAACAAACTGTGCCTTCTGCAAGGGCCACTACTGTGCATGTTTTCCTATGGGACAGCTCAAGCAACGGTATCACAGACTCTGTTTGGATGGTGCCCATTATGCCAATGTCAGTCGTGTCAAACTTGCCATTCCCACACATATCCATGCCATTTAGGGCACACCCGCACATCATTACTTTCCAACAACTTTCCCCTAATTTTGGCTTCCATGGAGACTGTTATGGATGACTAAATATTTCCCATTCCCTATAAATCACACATATATACACCCATACACAGTTTTGGTTTTCTGCTTTTCACTGCTTCGTAGGGTTTGGGGTACATGTGTGTTGTACTATTTTTATGTATGTACAATGAATGCCACTCATACATATAATATATGGATAATGAATCACTGCCGCAGGAACGATGCTGGAAAACGCATGTCTTTTATGTGGGAGGGGAACCGGTGTGAAGAAACAAAAGAAATATCTGTGCTTCAAAAACAAAGAAACAAGGGTTCAAGTCACTCGTCGTAGAATTGAAACTAGAACAGGTAGTTCCACATATTTTGCTACCCGTCCTGAGCTCATGGGTTGGTTTGGAAATCTGATTCAAGAAGTTAAATAAATAGATGGAAACGCTAGCATTTAGGACCTTGCAATTGAGCTATTTTAAATGATCACAACACAGTTCAAGTATTCTGTGGTTTGTTTGCCTGTGCATGACGTACATATTAATGCACCAGTATCAAAGATCTGAAAACAAAGTAAGAGTATTCAGCTCGGAAGAAAACACACATAACACTGAGGAAGGGAGAAGTTTCCGCCAACTCAGTAGAATCCCATTTGGATAGTTCTCTGTGGGATTAGTACAAAATCCTGTAATCTCTGCTGGCTGCTTAGCTATATTAAATTAACGAGGCCTTTTTATATTCATTCTTCAGCACGCACACACACCGTACTCTTTACAATAGGACATCTGCAATTCACCCAATTAGAAACCCCGACTAGCAGAGACAATAGCACGTGACTCTGCAATACAATATTGTATTGTCATGGGGGAAAACGGAGGATACTGGCAGTGGAAAAGAAGAGGATATAGATTTATTTTTTATAAATCTGTGTATATAAATACAGAGACAGACAGACATGCATATATACATGTCAACTGGCATTTTTTCTTCTTCTTGCTGGATTCATACAGGCACAATGTTTGGTGCCTTCCCACTTGGCTGCCAAGTGTCACAAGTTTTAACATCGGAACATTAAATGAGTTATTATCCGACAGAAGGGTTATTGTCCTGCAGAATATGTAGTGTAATGGCTGAGAGAGTTGGACTACCTGGGCCTGAATCCGCATTTGTGCCGTAGAAGCTCACCGGGTGAACTTGGGCCAGTCACATGTCCTCAAGCTAACCTACCTCACAGGGTTGTTGTGAGGATAAAAATGGAGGAGACGAGAATGATATAAGCTGCTGGGGAGAAAGGTGAGGTATAAACAAATACAACAAAATAATAAAATAATAAATCCCCATTCAGGAACACAGCATTTTACTCCAGACAGTGGTACTTTCGGGGGGAGGGAAGGAGGAGAAGCAGAAGCAGCAGAAGAAGCATAAGACGCAGAAGCAGAAGAAGAAGAAGAAGAAGAAGAAGAGGCATAAGAACCATAAGACGCAGAAGCAGAAGAAGCAGAAGAAGCAGAAGAAGCAGAAGCAGAAGAAGCAGAAGAAGCAGAAGAAGCAGAAGAAGCAGAAGAAGAAGAAGAAGGTATTTAACTCCAGACAGTGGCGTTTTCAAAAGGGGAGAGAGAGGAGAAGGATTAGGAGAAGAAGGAGGAGGAGGTATTTTCCATTAAAGTTCTTCAGTGGGATTCTTCTGTGCTGGAAGTTTTATATTTTTTCCCCATATTTGCTTCATGATACCTCATCCATTCCCAAAGAATCCATTTGTTAGTGCAAAACCGGTGGCTCTATCCAGCCTCTTCCTCCCTCCCAAACATTTCCATTTTACCACTGTAAGCGATATGGGGGGGGGAGGGGGGAATAAAAGAAACCCTCCCGCCTGTGACCTCACAGTGCAACATATTTCCGACATGGTTTATGGTGGGAGCAATGCAGATTGCTTTGAGAAGCCACGCTCGTAAATAACAACAAAGCGGCAGTGAATTATCCAGGCCATAACTCAGGCAAAAAGGTGTGATATCCATTTATATTATATTACCCCCAGTGCAACATCTTAATTGAATTGCAGCCATTCATTTAATCAGACGCTTGGCAATAGTTCCCGCATCGGGGTGGCAAAAAAAAAAAAAAGATTCTTCCTGTCCAGCCAGCCACCCATTTCAGCTAAACTGCTGCTGCTCTGTCTAGGAAAATGTGTCAGCCAATGACTAGCAAAAGAGTGCGACGTGGAAAAGTAACGTATGCACTGACCAAGGTAGAAAATGAGCGCGCTGTATCCGGAAAACTGAGAGTGGAAGGAAAACGGCCGCTAGTGGTATTCAACAAATGCTGTCAAACACATAAGAACATAAGAGAAGCCAATGCTGGATCAGGCCAATGGCCCATCCAGTCCAACACTCTGTCACACAGTGGCCAAAAATACCAGGTGCCCTCAGGAGGTCCAGCAGTGGAGCCATGGTTGCCGGCCTCCTGTGGGAAATGGCAGGAGTTTTAAGGGATGGCAATAAGGGGGCGTGGCACTGATGTGCCATGACATCACTTCCAGGGAAACCCCGGAAGTGACATCATCTGGGTCTAGGAATCACCGGAAACCCTATGGTAAAACCTAGAGTTACCTGATGTCACTTCCGGGGGGGAACCAGAAGTGACACTGAAGCTCGCAGGGCGCCAAATTATTTTAAAATAATTTTCCCACTGGTACGAGGAGCAACGGAGGTAATGGAGATGCCAGTAGGAGGCCTCCTGCTAGCCTTGGCAGCCTTAGCACATGCACAAGTCCGAACCGCAGGTAGTGTTATAATGGGTGGATTGTATCCGTTCTCATGCTTCTACTTGTATAAGAAATTGTTCACACTGTTGCACAAGGTCCAGCAGAAGCAAAATCCCCCCTGTGGATTTAACTCCACTGGACTTCTGTCATATCCCAGCATGAGACTTTTTTTTTTAGTCCTTTCACTTTACAGCTTCTGCGTGGAAGATGTCTTCCACATGGGGAGGGATAACTCTGCCTACAATCCAGTGGCCCCAGACTGGAGTTCAAAGTGCAGTGCTCTCAAGAGCCCCATGCCACTGCCCTGGCCTGGATAGCCCAGGCAAGCCCGATCTCATTAGATCTCGGAAGCGAAGCAAGGTCGACTCTGGCAGGTACTTGGATGGGAGACCTCCAAGGAATACCAGAGGCGGGAGGTGGGGGCGGACTTTATTCAGCCACATCTCCGAATATCCTCCAGGCCCCCAACAGGGGTCAGTCACCAGAGGTCGCCGCGACTTCCAGGTGCACACACACTCACGTGCGCACACACATGTATGCACATATAAAAATAAATAATACCAAAAAAAGTCCCGAGCCACTAAAAATGTCAACAAAGATGAGGGCCTCTCAATTCCATCGACAGCCGGCGGATCAATCCTCTCCTCCTTCTCTGCCTCCCTTTCCGCTTTGAAAATTCCAAACTTGTAACGGCAAGCTAGCTCGTGCGACGGAATTCAGGTACTGCCACCATTTGGTGGGCTTCTTGCTAGAATGCTCCCAGTGTTTTCGTCAAGGAGTAAACTTGCAGGTTGCACGGAGGAAGGAAAGATTGAGAAGGAGAGAAAAAAGAAGACTATGGCCAACATGATGCCCACGTATATGGTCGTAAAAGAAACGGGGCTCTTCAAACCACTGGAAACTCTGTTCTCTCAAAATATGAACAGATGAAGCCGCCTTATACTGAATCAGGCCATCAAGACCAGTATTGTCTACTTAGGCCGGCAGCAGCTCTCCAGGGTCTCAGGCTGGGGTCTTTCACATCACGTACTGCCGGATCCTTTCAACTGGAGATGGCAGGGATTGAACCTGGGACTTAAGAACATAAGAGAAGCCAATGTTGGATCAGGCCAGTGGCCCATCCAGTCCAACACTCTGTCGCACAGTGGCCAAAAAATACCAGGTGCCATCAGGAGGTCCACCAGTGGGGCCAGGACACTAGATGCACTCCCACTGTCCCCCCCCCCCCAGCACCAAGAATACAGAGCATCCCTTGCCCCAGACCGAGAGTTCCTATCTATACCTTGTGGCTAATAGTCACGGATGGACCTCTGCTCCATCTGTTTATCCAATTCCCTCTTGAAGCCGTCCATGCTTGTATGCCAAGCAGATGCTCTACCACTGAGCCACAGCTCCTCCCCAATTACTCTGAACCTTGAGAGAAGAGATGGATACAACAAACAGGTGTTATGGTACGCAACCATCCATTATGTAATGTACATTAACAGACCATCAACATGAGGGATGGAATCCCTTGGTACAGACCACAGAGGCTGAAGACACAGGGCCTGGGTATTTCCTGGGCAGAATGATGATTCCATAAATATTTCTAATTACGAGGCACAAGCAAAGCATCACTTTTCAAAAAAGCAGCGCAACTGAGTACTTGGGACTTTTTTTCCCCTATGCCTGCCCCTACTCCTACTTTCCAGGGCGATAAGAGTTTGTGCATGTATGTTCCTCATTTAGTGACTGCCACATCAGGTATTTACTTGCATGTGCACAACAGCCGTCTCAGAGAGTATGGCCATTCTACAAATCATTCCACTGAAGGTCCGAAAAACAAGCAAATACCTTCAGCACAATGCGACTGCCTTAGCGCAGGATCTTGATGTTTAGATTTAAGCACTTTGGGCAAGGTCACAGTCACAGATTGTGTGGCAATGATTTAAGGTTTGCCCTGAGATGAATACTTGGCAGCCAAGGGCCTCTCGAGAAAGATATACTATCTAGGTTAACACGTTATGCAAAACGCGTGATTTAACTAACATGGTATGCATGGGCAGCCCTGACTCGGATAGCCCAGGCTAGCCCAGTCTCGTTAGATCTCGGAAGCTACGCAAGGCCAGTCCTGGCAAGTACTTGGATGGGAGACCTTCCAAGGAATACCAGGGTCATGACACAGAGGCAGGCCATGGCAAACCACCTTTGAACGTCTCTGGCCTTGAAAACCCTATGGGGTTCCCATAAGTAGGGCTGCCAAGTGGAGGCGGGGGGCGGGTAAACCCCCGCTTCGGAGGCCCGATTCCCGTCCCCGCGGAATCGGGCCCTGGGGGGAACTTTGCCCCCCGAAGTGCAGCGTGGCTGCGTCACCGGAGGTGACACAACCACATCGATCACGTTGGGGGCGTGGCGCCGATCGTCGGAGGGAAAACTCTATGGTTTTCCATCCGACGATCGGGGCCACGCCCTCAACGTGATCGACGTCGCGCTTCACTTCTGGTGATGTGCTGGCGGCGCTCGCGCACACATCGACAGATGGCTCAAAAAATCCATTTTTTTTTCCATTCCATTTCCATTTAAAAAAATAAAAAAAACCCAACCCAAAAGCGCATGGGCACGATGGTGTCCACTGATGCATCTCCTTTTCCCCAAAACATCTTTTCACCAAAGGCAAAGGTCAAATCTCAGCTTTTCTCCACCTCATCAGAACAGGAGGTGCCTCAGCAGACCTCAGGAGGCCTTTCAGTAAGAGCCATCTGGTCTCTGAGCATCCCGATATTTTGTAATTGCACCTCAGGTCCCATGGCAACCATTTGTGGTTGGGCCACAACCCAGCCCTGTAGTCAGGATTTGGGGGGAGGGGGCACTGGGGTCACAGCTACTTAAATTAAATTAAATGAGAAGCGTCTCCCACCCCACTCTAATCTAGCAGGAACTCCTTTGCATATTAGGCCACACACCCCTAATGTAGCCAATCCTCCAAGAGCTTACAGAGCTCTTCTTACAGGGGCTACTGTAAGCTCTTGGAGGATTGGCTACATTAGGGGTGTGTCGCCTAATAGGCAAAGGAGTTCCTGCTACAAAAAGAGGCCATGCTTAAGCTCTCCCTCCCCTCCAGGAGTGGCGGGCGGGGGAGAGAGAAGAGGAGTAATTGCTTCCTCAGCTCTTCCTGTTTGGTGGGGCAGACCCATATCATTGAAGCCACACCACCACTGCACCGGTCTGAAGCAATTTCACTAACGCACAGGAAGAGCTGCTGGATGGAAGGGAGGGGGGTTAGAGAAATTGCTTTGGGCCTGTGGCGGTGCCGCTTAAGCAATGCTGGCCTGGCCCACCAAGTAAGAAGAACCATGCCACGCGCCACCCCAATGCCCCCACCCCAACCTTAAGCCACAATCTTAGCCACGCGTCACACCAGAATGAGGGTTAAAGAATTGCTTCGGGCCAGCGATTCTCTAACCCTCCTTCTGGTGTGGCACATGGCCATGACTGCAGCTTAAGATTGGAGCGGGGGGTTCTGAAGATCTGATAGGGGGCTCAGCCCCTAAAGCCCCTCTGCCAGCTACAGCCCTGCCACACCCTCAACGGCTGCCATTCCGTGGTGGATACCCCTCAATGTTCTCAAAGTTCCAAAAAGTCCCACAGGCTCAGCATGGCTGTGGATCCAATCTAACACAGTCATCTGAATGCAGGTCACTAAGCAGGGCTATTTTGGGGCAGAAACGCACAGGAATGGAGTTCCGGATGGCTCCCAAGTTGGCCACGCCCAGCAGGAACACATTAGCATAATAGGCCACACCCAACAGCAGAAACTCATTAGGCTACATTAGGGGTGTGTGGCCTAACATGCAAAGAAGTTCCTGCTACAAAAAAAGCCCTGGGTTTTGACAACAAACAAGGTAAACAGAATAAGAAGCAAAAGGTGGGTGTGGCTGGATGACCACACTTCTGGTAGCATGGGGTGTGGCCTAATATGCTAATGAGCTGTGATGTAAGGGTGTGGCCTAATATGCTAATGCATTTATGCTATTGGGTGTGGCCTATTATGCTAATGAGTTCCTGCTGGGCTTTTTCTACCAAAAAAGCCCTGTCACTAAGTATAGTTAATTACGGTCAGCTAAAGACTGTCGATCCAGGATTTGAAGCCATGGTGCAAAGTTAGTTTATTAATCAGAGCCCATCACAGAGTTTCACATGATGCGCTGACAGAGACATCTAGGTTCATCCAGACATGTCATGGAGTCATGGAGGCTGAAATACCAGCCATGTCTCTGTGCAAAAGGCAGGGGGAAGAGCTAAGGCAATGAAACCAGAATTTGCCAAGGCAAACTAGGACTGGAATCATTTCCGCAAGGCAAGCCAAATCCTGGTTTCATAAACGAACGATCAATAAAATACACCTCGATTTTGTGTTACACCTGGACCCAGTCATTGCTTTTAAATACCTGCTGGTCACTTCCATGATCTAAAATGTACTTTTAAACACCTTAGCTGCAGACTTAAAATCAGGGGCTGATTGTGGAAGTGGCCTTCAGGGGGGTTGCGTGGTTTGTATGCAGAACATCTTAGAAAGAACAGGCAATAAAACAAAATTCAAAGTAAATTTTTGACGTCTTGCTCAAATGAATCATCTGCAGGACTTTTGCAGGGAGGTTCAAAAACGTAGATAAAATTAGTGAATATGCTCAAAGGTAAACATTTGCACATGCATAGAACTGCTGACAACTTCCACATGAAACGAAACAGAGATCAGTATGGAAGGTCTAGCGGATGGGAGAATATTTATGGCACTCAGTGAGTGCATTCCTATCTTATGGATTGCTCAAAGACAACTGAGATGGGACATGACATGAAAAAAGAGACAACTTCGTCCAACGATACAAGTATTTCAAACCAATAAAACTGACCTCAGAGTCAAATCTGTTGGAATTTCAGAGCAGATTAACAGAATTCTGAAGACTCGGGGGGGGGGGGGAAGGGGGATATCAGGGAGACAACTTAGCTGAAAACAATTTCAAGCCAATAAATCCAACCTCAGAATCAAATCTGTCGGAACTTCAGAGCAGATTTTCAGAAATTTTGAAAGCTCGTATAAAAACGAAATTTCAGGGAAGGGTGGTCACACATTTCTGGGGTCAGCCCTGAGAGACAACCTCCGCCAGAAGCATAAATTAGAAGCCATTCATCGCTGGGTCGCATAGAATCCTTTCACTGCGCGGAGGTTTGAAAAAGAGGAAGCGCTAAAACAATGGCTTTAGTCTGGGAGAACAATCGGCGTTTTCAAGAGAGCCCCTTCGGTCTCTCCCTCACGGCTTCCACCATGCGCCGGGACACCGTGGCGCTCCCCCCGTTATCGTTAGCTGTAACTTTTCATATCGTGCCCAGCTCTCCTTTCTCCTTGGACCACTACCTCCTTTTCAATACCTCCACAGTGGAAGAGAAAAACTACACTGAGCCTCCCCCCCTTTCTCTCCCCCCCTTGTATTTTCTTATATTTGTGTAGCTGTTAGACATTTTTGCAAGGGGGGGGGGAGTACCAGCCAGCCTCTCACAACAAAAGAGCTACTGTCACTCCGCCAGTCCCAGACATGGTGGAAACTGGCCCACAGGAAAAGGCCTGGCTCCTGCGTTAGGCCCCGGCTGAGCACAGTCACTGCATTCACTCAAATTGGCAAGGAGTCTCGGTGTTCCTGGCTTTGAGCTGTGAACAAGGGTCGGGA
Source organism: Gekko japonicus (assembly GCF_001447785.1). Taxonomy (NCBI): domain Eukaryota; kingdom Metazoa; phylum Chordata; class Lepidosauria; order Squamata; family Gekkonidae; genus Gekko; species Gekko japonicus. The sequence continues at coordinate 509,340 of NW_015167068.1, forward strand.
TTGAATAACCAATTATACAACCGCTGACTGAGTTTATCCAAGGTTTGCAAACTGCTATAATAGCCCAGTATTCAACTGGCTGTTTTATCCTTTTCCAGATATAGTGTCATATCTCCCCTTGCGCTCCATTTACATGTCATTTTATTACATACATCCATTAAAAAAAGGTTAATACAATGTCACAGTCAGGGCCTAAATGATGCTATTCAGTCGCCGTACCCCTGGCTGGTTCAAGTCCTACAAGCACCTCTCTCTCTCTCTCTCTCTCTCCCCCTCGTATACACATAACGCTTATTTTATCCACACATAGTCTTTCCTGGAGCAACTTGAAACACGTTGCTAGCAAGACGGCATGGTACTCTGTGGACAACTCCAGATAGAAAAAAATGAAAAAAATCTGGAAGGGAGAAGAGAGTCTCGGCTCCAATTTGCCAACGCATGTAGAGAGAAGCAGATCACAGAGTCCACGTTCTGAGGTTCAAATGTTTTACACTTCTAAAGTGAGCGCGTTCGTGGCTTTGGCAGGCCAAAAGCTCGTGGCAACAGTGACAACCCTAAGGGGAGATGTTTAAAAAATAATACCAATAGAAACGTCATGCCTCCAGTGCAACTGACTGACTGTGCCCTCAAATGGGATTATGTGTTGCAAGATGTTCATTTCACAATCCGTGATGCTTAACCTGTGACATCTGGCAGTGCAGATACAGGCTGCTGGACCACGGTTAATGTGCTATTCTGCGGAGTATATTATATGTAAGCTAAATGATATTATGCAGTTACATCAGAATGAAGGGTGCCTTTAAATTTTGCAAGGATTTTGGTTCAATTTATGATTATTTATTAATAAATTATTATTGATTTGATTGCTCCACGCTGATTTTGCTTCTCCCAAGAGCACGCCTAACTCATGAGCATTTTCTCACCATTATCCAATCCCAAATTTTGTCCGTAAAATCTGTGCATTTCCCAGCATTATGCACGCATCGATAAACCATCATTCCACACTGCCTGTATCGTATAGGTATGGACGATATACATAATAGGTATAAATACTGCGTAAACAGATGTGAGAAAGAAGAAAATGAATCCTCGGGCACCAGCAATGAAAACCATTCACGACAACATACCAAAACAAACAGACAAACAAAAAGTAAATAAAAGGTCATATTTGCCAATCCCTGCATAACAGTCATTGGGAAAAATAAATTAATGCACTAATAATGTACATTATATCTGCTGCTGCCTACTGGAAGAGTCATAATAATCATGCATTGGATGCTTATACATCGCTAAAATGAGGCCACACATGGTGGCCTCCGTTGCAAAGCTGACTGGCTATGTTTGATTTGCTTCTTATCACATCTACGCATTCTAATCTAAGCCCACCACATGTATATAAATCAAAGAAATAAATAATAAATAAATGTATGGAGGGGAAGTGCGGACATTAGTGTGCTTAAACTAGGACTGTCAAATCCCCAGTGGGGGCGGTGGATCCCCTGCCCCCAGGTGCTGTTGCCTGCCGCTGCTGGGAGCACCCTGGGAGAAAAGAAAAGAAAGAGAAAGTAAGGTGTTGTCTACTTACAGGAAATTCTTACCATAGAGTTCCTGGTGGTTCCCAGAGCTACTCAGAAGCAACAAAGGGTAGCTCTATGAATAGCCAGAACTCTATGGTAAGAACTTCCGGTTTTATCACAGAGTTTCCAGAGATTCCTACAGCTACAGGCCCATAGCTACAGTGGGGCATTTCGGGGCCTGGCCCCCTGACTTCCTGCCAAGGCCCCCTGCCTTCCATGCAGCCCCCAACTCTCTGGGCCACCTGGAGGACTCCCCACTGCCGCCCCTTCCCCAAGCACAGCTTGCTTCCCCACGTAGCCAAGCTGACTGCGAACACTGCAAAAGTGAGTTTAAAAAAAATTATTTTTATTTTATTTCATTTCAAGACATCAGCGTATTTTTATTTTATTTCATTTCAAGACATTAGTGCCCCTCGACTTATTTATAGGCCCCCTGAATTACAAAATCTTGGCGACGGCCCTGTACAGCTACCCTATGCCACTTCCTGGTAGCTCTAGAAATCACCAGAAACTCTATGGCAAGAACTTCCTGTAAGTAGATGAGACCTTATTTTTCTTTTTAATTTTTTCTCCCAGGATGCTCCCCTCCATAATGAAGTTGAGGGGCAGCAGATAAAGGATGGACAAAAGAAATCACTTCTCTACTCAACAAGTAATAAAACTAGATTTCACTGCTGGTGGAGGTGATGGCCACGAGCACAGATGTCTTTAAAAGGGGGTTAGACAGATTCATGGAGGAGAGGTCCATCAATGGCTACCCATCATGGTGAGTAAAAGGAACCTCCATATTCAGAGCAGGAAACCTCAGAAACCTGGTGCTAGGAAGCAACATCAGGAGAAGGTGTCAAATCTCCAAGGAAAGAATAACATTGGAGTTATGAATTCATACTTAATGGCCCATTTTGGATGAATTTTCTGCTTCCTCCTACATTTTTACATCGCTAGTCACACCATCTGGGAAACTTCTGCAGCCCGTTCTAATCCCATTCTAAGAGGCCATGGCTCAGTGGTAGAGCACCTGCTTGGCTTGCAGAAGGTCCCAGGTTCAACCCCTGGCATCTCCAGTGAAAAGGACCAGGCAGTCTGCTGGCTGCCAGTCTGAATAGACAATACAGATTTTGATGGACCAAGGGTCTGATTCAGTATAAGGCAGCTTCATGTGTTCATGTATGTGTTCACTTGTGGCCACTCCTCATCAAAGCCCATAACGGATTGTGTAGAGGGCTACTATCTGTATGTGCAGGGAATCATTCTCAAAACCATACAGAAGAAGAGAAGAAGAGACTGGATTTATACCCTGCCCTTCACTTGGGAGTCTCAGAGCGGCTTACCAACTCCTTTCCCTTCCCCTCCCCACAACAGACACCCTGTGAGGTGGGTGGGGCTGAGAGAGCTCTGACACAAACTGCTCTTTTTCAAGGACAGCTGTGCCAGAGCTTGTGACTGACCCAAGGTCACATCAGCAGGTGCAAGTGGAGGAGTGGGGAATCAAACCCGGTTCTCCCAGATTAGAGTCCGCACACTTAACCACTACACCAAACTGGCTCTCTACAAATGATATATCAACACACAAGCATTTCTTTAGGGGACTGGTTCCCGAGTACCAAAATAGGAGGGGGGGAAACGAAAATTCAGAAATCATACGAACAAGTGTATTCACCAACATGCACTTATACATTAACTGTCTAGAGCATGTGAAAAGCTCTTCATGGGCATGCTCAGGTAACCTCAGATCAGAAACCACATGACTGATAGAAAATCACACAAAGCTTGAGTCTGGGACTCTGAATTCAGATTTCAGGGCTGCCCAATTTGCCTTGGTCCAATGGAAACCAAATAAACGAAACAAGGACGGCATGTAGCCATGTCAATTTTCAGTGGACAACTGGAACTTGGGGGGGGGGGGTTTCCAACTGCATGCAATAGATAGTCTTTTTAAAATTTTTGCACCCACCCTCACAGAGTGGTGGGAAGAACGCAGCCTACGTGTGGGTCTGCAAATCCAGCATTGCCGCTACGCTCCCCCATCTGCCTAGGGAATGTTTATAGGACAGATACATAACCTTCCACATTCCCGAATTATTTCACATCCCTCCTTAGATCATCAAGCTCCTTCATTCTTTCCGCACAAACAAAACATGTGCCGATAAAAAGCCACGGCGCTTTCTTCTCACGCTAGGAAAGGGGATTAATGGAGTATCTGAAATATGCGAGGAAGCCGACATTTCGGTTACAATTTAGGCAGCAGGCTACTACCATTTACCTTCTGTCATGCCCCATCCAGACTACAAAGGGGAAGAGCAGAAGAATAATGAGGGGAGAAAGTAGAAAGAACATGAGAAATACTTGGGATTCTCGCTCTGACATGCGAAGAAGACCATGCCTCGAGAAACCGAACAACTGCCTAACTGAAGTGCCCGTTTCTTTGAATAATCTATGGGGTATGTGCGCATGTGGACTTTTCCATTCTTCAAGACAGTATAAATGGGTACACAGTTGTGCAGAGAAATCTTAGTGCAACGGCTCCAAAGATCTGTGCCAGAAACAAAGCCCATGTCAGGAAGCTTGTGCCACCAGCTTCTGAAGGAACCAGCAAGGGCCCAAGAGGAACCAGCTAAGGAGGCCACACACCCCACTTCCATGTAGCTACTTTAAGACCTGTGCCCTGAGGGAGAGACAAGAGAAAGAGTCGTGGCTCAGCGGAAGAGCATCTGCTTGGTATGCAGAAGGTTCCAGGTTCAATCCCAGGCATCTCCAGTTGAAAAGACCAGGTGATGAGGAAGACCTCTGCCTGAGACCCTGGACAGCTGCTGCCATTCTAAGTAGACAATACTGACCTTGAGGGACCAAGGGCTGATTCAGTATAAGGCATCTTCATGTGTTCATCTGAGATACCCAGAAAGTTCAGTGTTGACTTTGGAGACGCCAACCAAGAACTTGTTATGGAAAGGGCAACTGTATATTGTTTCCTCTCCTTCATTTTTGTGTGAGGACAAAAAGCAAAAAAAGGAAGATTTTATATATATATACACATACATATATAGTCTTTCCTATTGCCTTTAGTAAAAGCTCACCCTTCATTTGTTTCTTTTGCACCCTTTATATCCAACTGGTGGAAAACAAAGGTGCCAATTCGATCAGCAATATTTCTGGCAAATTTAGTTGGGACAAGGAACGGCAGCACTTTTTATGCGAATGTGGACTTGGGCTTTCAAACCAAACCAGTGTTTTCATGACATTCAGTAACATACCTATACATCTCTTCCCATATGAACCCCAACATTATCCTGCTGGCACCTCTATTTGATCACTGCCAATGCTCCCTCTAAGCGGTGGAGTCTTGCAAGCAAAAATTCTACTTTGTGAGCCACTGACATTAAAGTTGTGAGCGAGTGATTTGGCTACTGCATAAATTAGTTTGCTCCGGAGCCATCCTTCCTGAGCTAAGACAAAAATACGTGAGCCGGAGGCTAAAAAACTGTGAGGTAGCTCACACTAACTCAGCTTAGAGGGAACACCGATCGCTGCTGCTCAGAGCAGTGGTAGGAGAAAAGAAAACAATGACATTGGCTGCGTCTCTATGTCATGTCTGGGGAAAACCCAGAAGTGACATTGAGTAGCTCTAGGAATTGTCAGGGATTCTATGGTTAAAACCGAAGAAGAAGAAGAAGAAGAAGAAGAAGAAGAAGAAGAAGAAGTTGAAGAAGAAGAAGAAGAAGAAGAAGAAGAAGAAGAAGAAGAAGAAGAAGAAGAAGAAGAAGAAGAAGAAGAAGAAGAAGAAATTGGATTTATACCCCGCCCTTCACTTGGAGTCTCAGAGCGGCTTACAAACTCCTCTCCCTTCCCCTCCCCACAACAGACACCCTGTGAGGTGGGTGGGGCTGAGAGAACTCTGACACAAACTGCTCTTTTTCAAGGACAGCTGTGCCAGAGCTTGTGACTGACCCAAGGTCACATCAGCAGGTGCAAGTGGAGGAGTGGGGAATCAAACCCGGTTCTCCCAGATTAGAGTCCGCACACTTAACCACTGCACCAAACTAGAAGTGACATAGCAACACTGTAAAAAAAACCCTGCCAAGTCACCACCGCCCAACCCCATGAAAGAGAATCATAGGCTGTGGCACCTGCAGTTGTGAAGGGGGAAGCTCTATGGGATATAAGCCTCCAGTAAGAATGCAGTAGAGCCAGGTATCAAGAGAAAGCCCAGAAGAACCCCAGGGCCAATGAACAAAGCAGAAGCCCAGCCTCAATATAACGAAAAAATGGAACACCAAACACTCTCTTTAGTCAGTGTGTTAAGCCTATACACTCTGTTGAAGGGAAATCATTCCATTGAATGAAAGGCTTATCTACCTCAAAAATCTCTGGTCTGCCATTTCTGTCGATGGAGCCGAGCTGCAAGGTCTGAGTTGGAGATTTCGGGAGTGGATCCTTGGGATGGAGGCGGATGGGGAGGGGAGGGGACCTCAGCAAGGTATAATGTCATAGAGTCCACCTTCCAAAGCAACCAATTTCTCTAGGGGAACTAAACTTGGTCACCTGGAGATCAACTGTAATAGCGGGAGCTCTCCAGGTGCCCTCGGAGCTTGGCAACCCGAGGAAGGAGAGTGGGATTCCCGAGGAGGGGAAGTTGCTCCAGAGAGTGGGCACTTCAGACCTCCTTACCCTTTTATGTACTGAGAATTTTTATAGGCCACTTATCCAGAGACCTGTTCGAGGGGGCTCACCAAATAAGAGAGTGCAACAAAACCGTTAAAATGGCAGCATTAAAACTCTCAGTGACAAGCCATTTTAAAAGGCCACCAAAAACAAGCCGAGGCATAAAAACATCCTTGAGCGATGGCTTTAACACACTATTCGTAAGACGGTCATGAAGCAGGTTATTCATAAAAACAGCTTGAAAAAATCCAGCACTGTGGATCTGTCCTTCCCTTGTAGCTTGCCTAGTTAGACACTAAGTGAAAAAGTAAGGGTTGCTAGGTCCCTCCTGGACACCATTGGGAGGCTGGGGGACTTTCCAGGAGCAGAAGGGAGGTTCAGCCAATGCTGCAGCAACATCGTCACACAGCAATGTCAGGTGACACTCTGATATTTGGGCAAAAACTCTGGTAAATTTTGATCTTACTGTAGAGTTTTTGCTCAAATACCAGAGCATTGCCTTGATGTTGCTGATGGGATGTTGTCACTGATGGATAGAGATGTGAAAGCCCGGGAGAAAAACGGGAAAATTCAGGGAAAAAATCATTTTTTCCCCGTTTTTTCCCCGTTTTTTTCCCTGAAGCATTTTTTGTTTTTTTCCAAAAAATTGGAAACATTGAAAAAAGAAAAGGAAAGAAAAAAATTGATTATGGAACATTTTATTTTAACATGATGAATGAAATATTTTAAAACAAAATCTTCAAATATTTTCCAAATCATATGTATGGTATCAGATTGATCTAATTTCTGTGCACTGAGGACAAGCAAGTCCTAGGTTACAAACTGAACTCTCCAGTGAAAGAACAAGATGCATTTCTTCCTTTAGGAGGTGCTGTTGTCACAAGAAAAGAAAAAGGTTTCCGTTTTGTTTTGCATGTGGTGGGTATTCTGTTTGTAATAATTGTTTGGATGCACCAAATTTTTAATATGCTAGTTGTGATAATTTCATGCCAAGTAAAAATGTCCATAGTCGTATTTTATGCTCCTAAAGTAACAGAATGACTTTCAATCTGGAAAAGAAAAAAGAAGTGCTAATGTAGCATTTTTTCCATTTTTCCGAAAATTTCCGTTTCCCCCCCCCAAAAAAAAAACCCAGAAAAAACTCGGGGGGTTTTCCAAGCTTCAAAATTTCTGGAAATTTTACATCTCTTCTTCTGGATCATGTTGGAAGTGACATAGACATGTCACTCCAACATCAGCTGAGCCTCACTCTTTTGGGGGATAAGTCCCCACCCCACCAGCCAACTGGGGCACCCCTGCCTCCACTGGAGGGGGGGTTTCTGGTAAGTCTAGTCAAAAGTGTTATTTAATAGAGCTGTTGGCAACCCCCATTGAGTTTGTTGGTGGAAAGTGCCATCAACTTGCAATTGACTTATGGCCACCCCGTAGGGTTTTCAAAGCAAGTTGCCTCTGCGTAGCAACTGTTAAGTTTACTTGCTGTTACTCTCTGCCTTCTGTACTAGAAGAAGAGCAATATAGATTTTTAAATTTAAAAACAAACAGACAAACAGTGGTTGGTACATCCACACACTGGGGAATGTTACACCACTGCAACAGGATGGTCTTTTCCACACAGGAAAATCCTGTTGCAAGGTGTTATGTATTGGGGCTAGAATCTCCCAGGTCTGTCCACAAGAGACGGACTGAGCTTGGAGCTCTGGAACAATAGACCACCAGGATTCTAGAGGTAACCAATGAGAAGGCAATATTATGCAAATAGAGGGGTAACCAATGAGGAAACAATGTTATGTAAATAGCCTATCGTTGGGAGTGGGGTGTGTTTGGGTGTGGTTTTTGCATGCTACTTAAACAGGGCAGTCGCCCTGCAATCTTCAGTCTCGTTCCTGAAATCACTCAATAAAGAAGAGCTGTTCACTGCAATGTGTCTTGAACCCAGTATTTAACACAAACAACACACTATCCGACAATGTGTGGATGCAAGCTCATTGCTTCTCTGCAACAAATCAGATGCACCAGTCATTTTTCCCCTATGGGGGGTCTAAAGATATGCAAGCACCACTAGATGTGACATATTCAGGGGCAGGACGTGGATTAATTGGGATTAATCTGGGGTCAGATAAAAACAGAGCTGGGCAGACGACGGTGACCGGTTCTGTTTTTGGAAAGTGGGTATGAGGCAGGAACAGAAGAGATCCTTCAGCCTGGAGATAAGGAAAGTTAGTGAAGTTGGAAAGGGATCATCTTGGCATTTCGAAAAGGATTACATGAAGTCCTGAAGGATAAGGCCTATCAATGGCCATAAAACTCTATTAACATTTACAGCTCTGTTGCTTCGGGGTTATTTATTGAGGGATTTGAGGATTCTTCTTTTTTCACATTGTATAAATAATGTGAAAAGTTTATTTGTTTGGTTTATTTTTCCATGTAATCATTTGCTGCCTTTGCTGCTATCCTTTGGGGATAGGCAGGTTATACAGGCTTTATTAGATAAATGGGATTTGCATATTTGGCAGCAGTAATGCATCTTAGAACCAGATACTGTGAGCAAATAAGAGACAGGTAGAAAATGGGGGGGGGGGGTTTGGCCCGAGTGTCACAAATACTGTACCATGTACCTACGACAGAATCCTGGGAGGAAAAAAATGTCCTGGGATATTTGGAGGAAGTTCTAACCACAGAGTTCCTTTGAATCCCTAGAGTTGCCTGGAAGCAAGGGTGTAGACTTTCCAATTTCCCAGGGGGGGCTGGGGCTGGGCCAGAGGCATTGCTGTGCTAGGAGCAAGGGTGGCTCCCGGGGGAGGCTGAGCACATTCCTGAAAATTTCGGCGGGGGCTGAAGCCCCGCCGCCCCCACGAAGATTACGCCTATGCCTGGAAGTGACAAGGATAGCTCTAGCAATCACCAGAAACGCTACAGTAAGATCACCACCGAGTTTCTGGCAATTGCTAGAACTACCCTTGTGATTTATGAAGAAAGGCTGAAAGAGTTGGGTATGTTTAGCCTGGGAAAGAGAAGGCTTAGAGGGGACATGATTGCACTCTTCAAGTATTTGAAGGGCTGTCATGTAGAAGATGGAGCGGATCTGCAGAGAAGATCAAGGCGGGGGGCTCTGTGACCACCTGGAACAGATTTCTGCCATGCCGCTCTAGGATTAAAAGGACTGTGAGATTAAAGAAAGAAGTGTCGGAATGGACTGCTCCCCAAAAGTGCTACTTATAATTATGCCTTTGGCAACAAAATGGTATTGTTGTTCTCCTGAAAAAATATCCTTTTCTGAGGGGGAGGGATATATACATATCGGGGATTCTGCATGTTAATGGGGGGGGGGGAGATGTTTCAGTAATACTGCAATCCTAAACAGTCACAACCTTGTAAACCAACTGAATCCACCGTAAATCTTTCATTTCCCCCTCCTGGAGATTCAGTAGAGGGGTTTGAAGGCTGAACTAAGCAAGCTGCTTTCCCCAAAAAAGAAACAGAGCAGCAATGGAATGATGTTTCTCAGTGTGGAAAATATTAGGGTGGGAACTATACAGTTGTGTGTAATCCCACGATTCTGTTTTAGGAAATGTTTGTAAAATATAACCATAGGGGCTGCTAACTGAAAGAGAAGACTGCCGTACCGTATGTGTGAGGGGCGGGGAATCGACTATTTAACCCTTTCCCTCTGTGCTATTTCCCAAAACAAAATTACACCCCCAAAGTTGAGTCTACTGTTGTTAGAGAAAACTTGCAGGCATACATGAGTTTTCTCTATCAGGGTAAAGGCAACTTGGTGTGGGCAATTTGCAGGGGTAAAATTGTTGGACTGAGCAACTCAGCATGCCTGGGGGGCGCTACACCTCTTTAAGTGTGAATAGGTGTTATCTCCTTGAATGGGATGCCTCTCTTTGTCTTAACCTGGGAGCTGCCCCCTGACCCCTCCTCTCTCGCTCGCTTTGTCCTCTTACTCTCTCTGCACATGGGCCTTCCATGGAGACACATGTCTCTGCAGGTCTCTCCTGTACAGACAACGCCCGCATACTCCCACACACATGATACTGGACAGGCCGTCTATTAATGATAGGGAAAGTTCTCTTTAGGCTGCGGTCACACGCGCCAGTTGAAGCGGAGGGGAAGCGAGGCTATTTCCTCCTGAGGGAATTGACACGCCCTTTGATCAACTGTGTGATCAGAAGCAACTGCGGGTGAGTCTTTATGCAGAGGGCCCCCTATGGAGTATGTGATGATGCACATACTATGGGGGGGGGGGGTGAAACAATGGCACAGAGTCGGGATGGCCTGATCAGACCATTCCGATGGGATGAGAGTGTGCTTGAGTGATCAGACAGGTCCGTCTGTCTGACAAGTCCGTCCGTGACCTGCAGCAACCCGTTTATTACTGGACTTTCCCCGGATGTCTTTTAATTCTGCTTCCGTGGCGGAGCAGCACGGGCTGCTGACGACGGTGGGACGCTTCCCAGATGTTGCTGTCTGATCGCTCCCTTTAGATGCATCAGGAATCCGGACCTATGTCGGATCTAAAGGTGCGTGTGATCACGGAGTTTAGATTAGGCTTCTTTCGGCTGCAACCAGAATGGGAAGTGGATCTACTTGAATCAATGTAAGTTTACATTTCTTGCAATCTACTTCTTGGGAGATTAATTTACTGCACTCTGTATCACGCTTCTATGACTGAGGAAAACTCTGCTATATTAACCAAATATCCCAAAAAAATAGCCCAAGGGGGGAAAATCCAAATGATCTACATTTCCACCCACGTAGAGTGACTTCCGTTATCTTGTTTCTGACGCAGAAGCAATTCATGGGGAATTGCGGTTAGAGCGGTTCCTCAGTGGAACAGGCTTCCTCGGGAGGTGGTGGGCTCTCCTTCTTTGGAGGTTTTCAAGCAGAGGCTAGATGGCCATCTGACAGCAATGCTGATTCCGTGAACTTAGGCAGATCATGAGAGGGAGGGCAGGAAGGGTCGCATCAGTGTTTAGTTCTCGTGGCCCTTTCTTACACGCCCAGGAAAATGCTGATTGCCACTTTGGGGTCAGGCAGCGATTTTTCTCCAGGCCAGTTTGGCCAGAGATCCTGGAGAGTTTTTTGCCATCTTCTGTGCATGGAACAGGGGTCACGGGGTGTGTATGTTGGGGGAAGTATTTGTGAATTTCCTGCCTTGTGCAGGGGGTTGGACTAGATGACCCTGGAGATCCCTTCCAACTGTATGAAGCTATGACTTTTACTGTTAATTTGTTCAGAACAGTGTGCCAATGAACTTTGCCACAGCTTTCACTTCCTAGTCATCTTCCCTCATCACCCACTTAGGCCGTGCATATCGATAAAACACTTCCAAAAAACAAAAAAAAAGCAAACTGTGTAATGTTTTACTACTGTGAAAGGTTGCACGGAAGCATCCGTAAAGCATCATACAAAAGGAACCTTGGAGCAATCGCATATACAGTCCCATCAAGGTTACTGTTTTGCAGCACTTCATCCATGCGCAAATATGGAATCACTTAAGTAGAGTGGCAAATATATTCAAATGGACAAAAGAATCTGAAAGTTCCAGCGGAGAGTGTATGACCCAGCTTAGGAATGAAGTTTAGAAATCGTTTACAATATATAAGAATGAAGGAACAGTTGAGCACAACACAGGGTCGATTCCCATCACATACATCCCAGAGGATAACCATAAAAACTAAGCGGTCTTGAGAACCAGTGAATAAAGTCCTTCTTTGCAGCGGATCTTTCGATGCACCGGGGGCTCCCCATCAGGCACTACAGGAGGGAAATTCAATTTGCTGAGCATGGAAGTGCGATCACATATCGGTTTTGGATTTCTATGCCCCCTTTTCTCCAAGGAGCTGAACGCGGAGTACTTAAATCTCTGTGCTTCTGTTTTACCCTCATAGCAACCCTGCGAGGTAGGCAAGGCCACGGAAACAGCTAGCCCACGGTAACTCTGAGCTTCATGGACAATGGAAATTTCAAGCCAGATCTCTCTGTTCTAAGTCAAGCATTCTGCCAGTTTGGTGTAGTGGTTAAGTGTGCGGACTCTAATCTGGGAGAACCGGGTTTGATTCCCCACTCCTCCACTTGCACCTGCTGATGTGACCTTGGGTCAGTCACAAGCTCTGGCACGGCTGTCCTTGAAAAAGAGCAGTTTCTGTCAGAGTTCTCTCAGCCCCACCTACCTCACAGGGTGTCTGTTGTGGGGAGGGGAAGGGAAAGGAGTTTGTAAGCGGCTCTGAGATGCCAAGTGAAGGGCAGGGTATAAATCCAATCTCTTCTTCTTCTAATTTCCAGACCACGCTGGGTCTCTGTAAGCGCTGTACAGCACCTACCTTCTGACATGTTCTGGACCCAATAAATATACTCACGTAAGAAGTTCAGTAGCTGATACTGGCCCTATCGTTGGATCAGCCTAACCTACCTCACAGAGTCGTCGTGAAGATAAAATGGGTGAGAAGAGAACCATATATACCACTCGGAGTATCTCACAGGGAAGAAGGAATCGAGCTCTCCTGACAGTGAGATACTTTGCATATGTGACAATGACATATATATATATATATAAAAAGATCATAGCCCCTATTCCTCAATCCCTATTTTTTTGCGACACACAAATACACACACAAATACACTTTCTCTTTCCTTCCACCTGTCCCCCTCGCTTCATACTTTCAGTACATGCTGGGGAGATTGTTTTAATCTTCCCCGATGCAAGGTGTTAACCGCTCGGCAATCCCGTGGTTACACAAACAAACGTATCATCCCCCGTCCAGCGCCTTCTGTTCAGGGCTATAATGATTTAATGTCCTCTCCCCCTCCCTCCCCATCACTGCTGGCTACCGGGCGGGCATTGGTCCCTTCGCTCTCTCTCCCCATAACACAGCTAGAAGTTATAAAAATGTATAAAGGATTTTGGAAGCCTTCACCCAGTGGTGGCCCATTCCGGGAGCGGGCTGGTCACCCTTCGGAAGGGAAGCCGTCTTACCTAAACAAACCATTATCGGCTCATCTCCTGCCTTTGTACTTTTTTTTTTTTGCTATTACCTCACGGGATTAACTTTTATCTCTAATCTCTGCTCTGGCCAACTGTCAGGGAGCCTAAAAGCCTCTTGGCTTCTAATCTGTGTGTAATAATACTGCTGTTACTGACTGATAACTGGGAAATAACATGGAAGGAAGGGCAACCCACTTGCTTGGAAAGGGCTGGCTGTCAGAGGCCGGGGGCGGGGGTGGGTGCAGCTTCTCACCTGAGAGGGACAATGGGAGAAGCGGCGGCGAATTTTTCATCCTTCTGCCTGTGCGCTCGAATCGTCTCTCTCAAAAGTCGGTTGCCTTTGGGGGCCTGCATCTAACTGAGACATAAGCTATATGAGGCAGCCATATTGGGGCCGTGGGGGGCGCTGTTGGCAACGTTGTGACATCACTTCCGGGAAAGAAAGAAAAAACCCGGAAGTGATGTCGGTCATCGCCAAGAATCTCTGGAAAACCATAGAGTCTCCAGCAATGTTCCCTCTAAGTTGTGGAGTCTTCTGAGCAAAAATACTACTTTGTGAGCAACTGGTATTAAAGTTGTGAGTGAGCAATTTGGCTATTGCATACATTAGTTTGCTCTGGAGCCATCCTTCCTGAGCTAAGACAAAAGTGAGTGAGCCAGAGGCTAAAAAACTGTGAGCTAGCTCACACTAATTCAGCTTAGAGGGAACACTGGTCTCCAGTGTTTTCTAGAGAGGACTGACCGCTTCTGAGTTTTCACCGGAAGTGATGTCACACAGTATCAGGTTAACAGACTTCCCCCTCCCCTGTATATTTTTCTCCAGCTGCTTGGCATCCCTACACCATACACTGAATTGGATCACTGGTCCATTTCTCTCAGCATCAGTGACTCTGATGGTCAGTAGCTCTCCTAGTTCTCAAGCACAGCAAGGTCTTTCCTACGATTTGATACTTGAGCTCCTTTAAGTGTAGACATCCCAGAACTGAATCTGGGACTTGCACAATCCATACTACTACATTAATGCCCTACAGGCTCTTTTCATGCATGAAAATATGGGCATGCTTATAACACCCAATTGTAATATCAAGGACCTGGTCTATCCATGCAGCAGAAGAAGGATGAGATAAACATGTAATTTTTTTTAATGGCACCTAGGTGCTCTCTTTGCAGGGCTGTAGGCCAACAAGTAAGTGGTTTGATTTGAAAACAGATTTATTTTGGTCCCGGTCACACGGGCAGGAAAATGTGGCGGCGCGGGGGGGGAACGTGGCTGTTAGCCCCGGGGCTAAAAACCACGTGGTTGCTTGTTCGGATCTACCAATTGAGGTCCCTAGTACCTCCGAGGTACTAGTTTTTTACTGCGCATCTTCGGCGGGAAGCCTCGGTTGCGCCACGAGAGCCCGATGCTTCCCAGATGTGCCAGTGAGATCACGCCCGGAAACTCCGCCTATCTTCCGTCCCTCTAGCGTGCCTAATGCTCCGTGTGACCGCAGCCTTTGAATGCTGAATAGACGCTCTCAAGCTGACTGAACTAAACTGGGTTCAAATAAGACGGAGTCCGTCATTTCTAACATTCTGCCATGGAGCAAGAACGCGGAATCAGGCTATACAGATGGGGTTGGCTTTGTTCGTACGGATTCATTGAGTTCTAAGGAATCACATAAACAGACTTTATGTGGAACAGAGCTGGGCAGAGAACAACCAACCCTCTATCCTAACCAGTGGTGTTTAGCCCCTGTAGTAATGAAATCCTAGAGGATTCCACTTTACTTGCTCCCTTATAAGCAGGGGTGCTGGGAACTTTGAAACAAATGCTGAATTTGCTTTGAGTGAAACTTGAGCCCCCTTGTCAGATTGCTTCAGTATTGCTGTTTTGCTGTTGGACTAGAACACCATGCCAAGCCACTTTACGCCTCTGCAGTCGCCTTTTGGGCCCTGGGGTCATGCCTTGGTAAGCAAGCTACATTCATGACTTATCTATGCAGTTCATGACGGCTTCTGTCTATTACATAGGCATGTATACAGTATGGACTACAAGATTCACAAACCAGAACTCCCCTGTAAGACTGACTGAGAGTCCCCTACAATTGTGATATCGATTTGAACAGCCATTGACAGCTACGGAGTGATCCTGCCATGAGGCACACAGAAACACCTAAGTAGTAAGTCTTATCTCAATATGTTAAACTTTATTATTGTCATCTTTCAAAGGTGAACTTTTTGACAACTGGAGATAAAGGAAGTAGTAGACTCAGTGGTGAGAGAGGGGAGGCCTCTGTGGCAAAACGATATGTGATCCCGCCTGCGTGGCCATCTTTTCTCCAAAATTTTATACATATTTGCTCCTTTCACACAGATCAGTATTCTGTAGAATGTTCTGCTCTGATGACCGCTACCAATGAGCAGGACCAGGGCTATTTTTGGGCAGGAACGCACAGGAACGGAGTTCCGGCTGACTCCCAAGTTGGCCACGCCCAGAAGGAACTCATTAGCATAATAGGCCACACTCAACAGCAGAAACTCATTAGGATTTTGGCTACATTAGGGGTGTGTGGCCTAACATGCAAAGGAGTTCCTGCTACAAAAAAAGCCCTGGATTTTGACAACAAACAAGGTAAACAGAATAAGAAGCAAAAGGTGGGTGTGGCTGGATGACCACACTTCTGGTAACATGGGGGTGCGGCCTAATGTGGTAATGAGCTGTGTTGTCAGGGGTGTGGACTAATATGCTAATGAGTTTTTGCTGTTGGTTGTGGCCTATTATGCTAATGAGTTCCTGCTGGGCTTTTTCTACAAAAAGAGCCCTGACAGGACACAAACCAACTCAGTGGGTGAATAAGACATTTATATGCTCCTTTTCTCCTCAGTGAGCACCCAAAGCTGCTGACAGCATTGTTCTCCTCTTCTCCACTTTTATCCTCACAACAACCCTGTGAGGTAGGTTAGATTCAGAGGATGTGATGTGACTGGCCCAAGGTCACTCAGTAAGCTTCCATAGCAGAGCGGGGATTTGAACCTGGGTGCCCCATATCTGAGTTTGACATTCCTACCACCACACTGTACTGTCTCCACTCCTATATGCAAGACACCAGTTTCTTACATGCCCAGGGAAATGTTGATCGCCACTTTGGGGTCAAGAAGCAATTTAATCCAGGTCATTAGTTGTTGTAGATTTTCCGGTCTGTATGGCCGTGGTCTTGGCATTGTAAGGCCTGACGTTTTGCCAGCAGCTGTGACTGGCATCCTCAGAGGTATAACACAGAAAGATGGAGCACTCTCTGTGTCAAGGTGAGAAGAAAAATGGTAGGCAGGTAATTTATATCTACTCAGAAAGGTGGGGTAGGGCAGTGCTGAGTCATTATCTTGTAGGAGTTCCCCAGGCTGTGACATGCTAATGGAGCTTTCCTGTGGAGGTCCTTTTGCATATGAATTGGCTGTTGAAATTCTAATCTTACAATGGTCCTACAATGCCATACAGCCCAGAAAATCTACAACAACTAATGAACTCCAGCCATGAAAGCTTTCAGCAACGTATTATCCAGGTCAGTTTGGTGAAGCAATTTTATCCAGGTCAGTTTGGCCAGGGATCCTGGAGGGGTTTTTTGTCATCCTCTGGGCATGAAGCAGGGGTCACTGGGGATGTGGGAGGGAGGTAGTTGTGAATTTCATGCATTGTGCAGGGGGTTGGAGTAGATGACCCTGGAAGTCCCTTCTGACTCTATCATTCTGTGATTCTCCCAAAGGGAAATGCAAAGTCCTGTAGCCAACACTGAAATACAGGAAAAGCCCATCCATCATCCTGCCACTGGATAGTCCAGTCTTCTACAAATAAATCCTCCTCACATATAGTAGTCATCATGACCATTTTCCTAGTACAAAATAATTTTTAAAAATGGGTGTATGTTCCAAATCCTCGCTACTGTGGTATCTAAACATTAGGACCGGAACAAAGCAGAAAGCACTTTCAAAACGGCATGCTTTCACTTCTGATTATTGTTCTGCTACCTGAAAACCCCCACAACTGAGTTCCCGGTAAAATGATCACACAGAGACCCAAGACTACATGTCATTCCCACATCACACACCGGGGTTGAATGAGGACCGCCAACAATTGCGCTAGTGAAAGAAAGTAGCAATTGACCTGTATTCAATCCAGTGACCCTGTCTTTTTTAAAAAATAAAAAAAATCAAGAGACAAAGCTCTGCTACCTGAAAACAAGATAATTACATGAAACACTGCTTCCCTCGCTGGGAAAACTCCTAAAACAATAGCAAAAGCAATTTAAAGTCATTCATAAAATGGAAAGCTATTCTCAACAGTCAAACACATTGTAATTGTAATTTCATTGGCTTTCTCTCAGTTTCAGAAAGCCATAGTTAACTTGACCTGCGGGACATTATGCTATTTGTGATTCTAAAGACCACTGCCCTGATCTACTGAAGATGATCAGCTTGCTGGATGGAGTAATCAGTATAATCAGGGCTCTTTTTGTAGAAAAAGCCCAGCAGGAACTCATTAGCATAATAGGCCACACCCAACAGCAGGAACTCATTAGCATATTAGGTCACACCCCTGACAGCATAGCACATTAGCACATTAGGCTGCACCCCCATGTTACTAGAAGTGTGGTCATCCAGCCACACCCACCTTTTGCTTCTTATTCTGTTTACCTTGTTTGTTGTCAAAACCCAGGGCTTTTTTTGTAGCAGGGACTCCTTTGCATGTTAGGCCACACACCCCTAATGTAGCCAATCCTAATACGTTTCTGCTGTTGGGTGTGGCCTGTTATACTGATGAGTTCCTGCTGGGCGTGGCCAACTCGGGAGCCAGCTGGAACTCCGTTCCTGTGCATTCCTGCCCAAAAATAGCCCTGATGTATAATAAAAAGAAGCTGCCTAGAAAACACCAAGCGACTAGGATTTTTTTGCGTGACAATTCACAGCAAGATCAAGTAAGAACATAAGAGAAGACAATGTTGGATCAGGCCAGTGGCCCATCCAGTCCAACACTCTGTCACACAGTGGCCAAAAATACCAGGTGCCCTCAGGAGGTCCACCACTGGGGCCAGGACACTAGAAGCCCTCCCACTGTTGCCCTCCCAGCACCGAGAATACAAAGCATCACTTGCCTCAGACTGAGAGTTCCTATCTATACCTTGTGGCTAATAGCCACTGATGGACCTCTGCTCCATATGTTTCTCCAGTTCCCTCTTGAAACCGTCCATGCTTGTAGCCGCCGCCACCTCCTGTGGCCACGAATTCCATGTGTTAATCACTCTTTGGGTGAAGAAGTACTTCCTTTCATCTGTTCTAACCCGACTGCTCAGCAATTTCATTGAGTAGATCCTGGTTGGCCTAACACAATGTATTTCCAAACAGCTTTGGGAATAAAATCTTTCACCTCCTTTCCAACCAAGGGCCAAACTACACATTCTGTTTTCCCCAAGGACACCCGTGTGTTAGGGTTCCCAGGTCTGGGTTAGGAAATCCCTGGAGATTTTGGAGGTGGAGTCGGAAGGTGGGGTTCGGGGAGGAGAGAGGACTTACAGCAGGGTATGAAGCCGTAGAGTCCACCTTCAGGCATTTTCTCCAGGTGAACTGAACTCTATCGCCTGGAGATCAGTTCTAATAGCGGGAGATCTCCAGCCACCACCTGGAGGTTGAACTCCAAAAACAACATCCGTGATTCAATAAAGGTAAGTTGCAAAAACATTTACTGAAGTATTTCTGTAGTTCTGTAAGGAATATCCTTCTGTCATCGCTCACACATGGACGAATACTGCGCAATGTGAACATCCGTTTCGCAATATATACTTTATCTGAGCGTGTAGCAATCCCAATTCTTATCAAATACTACTTATCAACTCTTGCTGGAAACATTCCATGTTGACTAATAACAGGACCCAAGGTCTTCACAACGAATGTTCACATTGCGCAGTATTCGTTAGTGTGTGAGCGATGACAGAAGGATATTCCTTACAGAACTACAGAAATACTTCCGTAAATGTTTTTGCAACTTATCTTTTTTGACTCTTCGTTATTTATATTACGAATGTTGCTTTTGGCGAAATCATCCCGTGATCTCTCATTTTGGCTTCCACCACCTGGAGGTTGGCAAGCCACTTGTCTGGCCCTTTTAAGGATCGCCAGCTCTAGGTTGGGAAATACCTGGAGATTTGGGGGGCTGAGGAGGGTAGGGTTTGGGGAAGGGAGAAACTTCAGCATGGTATAAAGTCATAGAGTCCACCTTCCAAGGAGGAGGAGGAGGAGGAGGAGAAGGAGAAGGAGACAAGAAGCAGAGATTGGATTTATACCCTGCCCTTCACTACCCAAAGGAGTCTCAGAGCGGCTTACAATCTCCTTTCCCCTCCTCTCCCCACAACAGACACCCTGTGAGGTAGGTGGGACTGAAAGAGCTCACTCGAGAACTGCCCTTGAGAGAACAGCTCTGAGAGAACTTGTGACTGACCCAAGGTCACACCAGTGGGTGCATATGGAGGAGTGGGGAATCAAACCCGGTTCTCCCAGTTTAGAGTCCCACTACACCAAACTGGCTCCAGGGGAGGGAGAGGGGTGGCCGAGTGGGTGGTTGCGCTTGGGGGCGGGGCTTCCCCCATTGGCCAGCTGGCCGAGGGCTTGTTGGAGCCCCCAAAACCGGGGGAACCTTGCCCCAGATCTGGGGGCTGGCAACCATACTCCTGATCTGTATAGGGATCGGAAATACAAAATTCCAGAACAGATTTCTTGATTGGACTCATCAACGTTCGTGGAGAAACCATAAATTGTAGTGAAGAACCCTTAGACCATGTTTCCCCAACACCCCCCCCCCAGTCCCGGGGGGGGGGGGGTGTCATGGCATCTGCTAATACCTTTCCTGTTCTTAGAAAGCAGGTGGGGCTCAGTCTGGCATCCCCAATGGGCCCAAATGGACTGACTCTGCTTAGGGAGGGAGTGCTCAATATACAAACAAAGAAAGATGATTCTTTTCATGCTGAGGCCCTCTCGGTTTCGAATCTGGTTGTCTTTTTGGCTCAGCATCAGTCCGTTTATCAAGAGTCCTTTATATCCATGTGTCTCTCGCTCAGTAAAGGACAATTAGCACCTGGAAAGATTCATAAGGAAGAATACAATGGGCAGAAGATTAACTCTGGGCTTGGGAGCGTTCTTACATTGATTCCCCGCGACAATCTTTTTCTCCCCCTCCTGTTGAAAATCACAGGTTAATTTAGCTGTAGAGGCCATCAACCTTCCAACAACCCTAGGAAGAAAATCATATTTACAAATATGCCAGCTTCAATTTCAAGGTCTACAAGAAGATTACAGGGGGGGAAAATATAATAAAACACAAAATCGCTTCCCCCCCCCCATCCGCTCCTTTCAACACAGCCGACAAATCAAAGCTTTCGGATCCAGATATGCATGAGGATGAAAAGAAGAACAATGACAACGTCCCTACAAGTCCAGATAAAATCTACTAATGCATTATGGGAGGTCGGAACAATAATAACAACAACAACAACAACAATAATATGTGCCTGAATAAGGCATTGGCCTCTGTGGCCATCTGGCACAACCTACAAGTCACGCCTGAAAGGGAAACTACCCCCTGTGGCTAGGGGATAGTCTGGCCCGCAGGGTCGTCCGTTGTTTTATTTATGTACTTATTTCATTTACACCACATCTTTCTCCCCATTGGAGACCCAGAATGGCTTACATCATTCTCATCCCCTCCGTTTTAAGCTAACACAACAACCCTGTGAGGTAGGTTAGGCTGAGAGTGTGTTGCTGGCCTCCAAGGTCACCCAGCTATTCTCCATGGCAGAGTGGGAATTTGAACCCCGGGTCTCCCGGATCCTAGTCCATCATTCCAACCACTACACCATGCTGGCTCACCGTGCCCCAACGGAGAAACATGCAGGAGAAAACCGAAGCAGGAGTCGGGGGAAACAGCTACACGTCTTCTTATTTAGAAGGGTTTTTCCCCGTCTGGGGGGAAAGCATCAACGACCTGCAGTGACTTCAGGAGGCCTTCAGTTATCCCCAAGACTTCCTGGAAGGAGTGCTGGGAAGCGATGCTGGGAAGGAGAGATCACAGAATTACTGTTGCTAGGGCTGCCAAGTGGGGGCGGAGGGTGGGTAAACCCCCGCTTCGGAGGCCTGATTCCCTCCCCCGTGGAATCGGTCCCCGGGGGGAACTCCGCCCCCCAAAGCGCAGCGTGGCTGCGTCACCAGAGGTGATGCAACCATGTCAATCACGTTTGGGGCGTGGCCCCGATCGTCGGTGGTTTTTCCCCCGGACATTGGGGGCCACGCCCTCAACGTGATCGACATCGCGAGTCACTTCCGGTGATGTGCTGGCGGCACACACACGTCAACGGACGGCTCCCGGAGCCCGGCGAGGCTCCCCCGCCGGTAAGAAAAATTGACTTGGGAACCCTAACTGTTGCTATCCTGTCATGGAACGAGGTCTTTGGATAGCTGACCTCTGCAGAAACCAGTCAACGCATCCCATGGGCATAAAAAGGCATCACGGGCAGCTATCCAGTCCCACATCAAGGGCTGCATGGCCTACAGCCAGTGTGGTATAGTGGTTAGCACACCACCTACCAGTGCATGACGCTGAAAGTGCTAGAACTTCAGGCTCCCAAACAAACTTAGGATCTCCTGGCTAGACTACACACAAGGCTAGTATAAGGACTAATATAAGCCGCTTCGGTGGGGAGGGCAGGGTATAAATTGAACAAATGAATGAATGAATAAATATTTAATTATTATTAGTGGTTAGGGTGTTAGACTAGGATCTGGTAGACCTCAGTTTGAATCCTTTCTCCGCCATGGCAGCTTAAGAACATAAGAGAAGCCATGTTGGGATCAGGCCAATGGCCCACCCAGTCCAACACTCTGTGTCACACAGTGGCCAAAACCCAGGTGCCATCAGGAGGTTCACTAGTGGGGCCAGAAGTCTAGAAGCCCTCCCAATGTTGTCCCCCCAAGCACCAAGAATACAGAGCATCACTGCCCCAGAAATAGCGTTCTATCTATAAGAACATAAGAGAAGCCATGTTGGAATCAGGCCAATGGCCCATCCAGTCCAGCACTCTGTGTCATACAGTGGCCAGAAATACCAGGTGCCATCAGGAGGTCCACCAGCAGGGCCAGAACTCCAGAAGCCCTCCCAATGTTGTCCCCCCAAGCACCAAGAAGACATACATAATAGTGTTCCATCCAGGGCTTTTTTTTTCTGGAGGAACATGCCAAACCGGAGTTCCAGAACCTTTTTGCCAAAATTCTTTTAAAAATGTTTAAAAGTTCATGAGTTTTCAGTACACAAATTGAAAACTTGAATTCCCTCCTGAGAGTTCCAGCACCTCCCCCCCCCCAATAGACCTCATTCCATCCAATGTTCTCTCTAAGCTGTGAGCAAAAAATCTACTTTGTGAGCTACTGGCATTAAAGTTGTGAGCGAGCAATTTGGATACTGCGTAAATTAGTTTGCTCTGGAGCCATCCTTCCTGAGCTAAGGCAAAAATGTGTGTGCTGGAGGCTAAAAAACTGTGAGCCAGCTCACACGAACTCAGCTTAGAGGGAACACTGATTCCATCTATTCCTTGTGGCTAATAGCTACTGGTGGACCCCTGCTCCATATATTTATCCAATCCCCTTTTGTAGGTGTGCATATGTTTGTGGCCGCCGCCACTTCCTGTCGCAGTGAATTCCATGTGTTGAAGACTCTTTGGGTGAAGAAGTGCTTCCTTTGATCCGTTCTAAGCTTACTGCTCACTAAGCTTGGTGGTTGACTGGGGGCCTGTCTAACACTCTCAAGCTAGCCTACTTCACAGGGTCGTTGTGAGCAACGCTCCCTCTAAGCTGTGTAGTCTTGTGAGAAAAAAAAAATTCTACTTTCTGAGCTGCTGGTATTAAAGTTGTGAGCCAGTGATTTGGCTACGGCATACATTAGTTTGCTCTGGAGCCAGCCTTCCTGAGCTAAGACAAAAATGCCCGAGCTGGAGGCTAAAAAACTGTGAGCTCACTCACACTAACTCAGCTTAGAGGGAACACTGGACTTGTGAGGATAAAAGGGAGAAGGGGGAGACTGTTGCACGTCACTCTGGGTCCCCACTGGGGCATAATGACGTAAATAAAATAAATGCTGCTGTAAGCACTGATTGCCTAGGCGTTGGGGGGGGGGGCTGGGCTGCTGAATCCGGTGGCTCTTTTCCTGGTGCTGTGAAAGTATCCTCCATTAAGCACATGGGCAGAGATCCTTCATCAGAGAGCTCCATGCTTACATGAGGGTTGCCAACCTCCAGGTGGGGTCTGAAGGTTTCCCGGATTTACAACTGATCTCCAGACTACGGAGAAGGAGGAGGAGGAGGAGGAGGAGAAGAAGAAGAAGAGAGGAAGAGATTGGATTTATACCCCGCCCTTCACTCAGAGTCTCAGAGTGGCTTACAAACTCCTTTCCCTTCCCACAACAGACACCCTGTGAGTGGGACTGAGAGAGCTCTTTCCAGAACTGCCCTTGAGAGAACAGCTCTGAAAGAACGTGTAACTGACCCAAGGTCACACCAGCAGCTGCACGTGAAGGAGTGGGGAATCAAACCCAGTTCTCCCAGATTAGAGTCCGCGCTCCTAACCACGACACCAAACTGGCTCTCGTAAGAGAGTATCAGATCAACACTGCGGCGGCAGCTGCCGATGAAACAACCCTATTTTAATCTGCATAGCCAATCAAATCTCCAGTGGCCAATCAGAAGCCCTGCTGGGCAAGGTGTTGGTGGGCACCACGGTATCCATGGAAACCACAGTGCCCATGGGCACCAGGTTGGGGACCCCTGCTCTATGCCATCGCAGCTCTGCTGAGGTTCCGTTTCTCTCCAGACTCCACCCCCTCCAGGCCCCACCCACAAATCTCCAGGAATTTCTCAACCTGGAGTTGCCAACCTTAGCTTGCACCCACTGATTGTGTGCAAGGATCCGTGGTCAAGAAGTAAAGGGGTTTTGTTTTCAAATGACCGCGGCCATTTCACTCTGTCCTATGGCCCCACATCTATGCATAAGGAAGGGGGGAGGGACAATGCAGGGCAGAGTTGGGGGGGTGGGGGAGGGCTTGCCTTTTCTAAATAATATGCATGTCAAAATTTCTCACTTTTCCTATTTATAATATAATTCCAGCGAAGATAAAAATACCAGAACATAGTTGGAGGTGGGGGGTTTTCCCCTCCCTTTTGTCACCTCTCCTGAAAACTTGGTTAATTAGTATCGCATTGAGTGATGGCCTTAGTATACATGTGACAATATTCGCCCACACAACAGCTCACTGCGCCACATTAGAACTTAATTAGAAATGGGCCTGTGAATGCCAAGTCCTCACACTGATCCAGACATCCTTAAAATTACAGTGTGTGTGTGTGTGTTTTGTGCTGAGAATTTGTGTAAGAGTGAGTAAATGGTTTAGGGAAGCAGAGTTCTGATTCCGGGGCAAGCTGGACCAACTGGATTTCAGAAACGACCCTCTGCCAGAAACCTCTTCTCTAACCCTGGGCTTGAAGATTGAATCAAAGAAATGGATAGCCCAGGAAAGCTCCATCTTGTCAGATCTCGGGAGCTAAGCAGGGCCGACCCCGACGAGTACTTGGATGGGAGACCTCCAAGTAAGGCTCCCATCTTCCCAAAGGGGGCAGGGGTTGCACGGCTTTCGGGGGCCCGGATCTGCCAATGGCCAGCTGGCCGGTGGGAGAGCCCCACTCCTGAAGAGCCCTGTAGTAACCGATGTGCCCAGTGCGGTGACATCACCCGGAGGTCGTGCCAGGCATGTCGTGTGGATGACGCTCTAGCATTTGGGTCATAACTCTATGGTGACCAGTGGGAGGACCTCTGCAGTTCTGGCCCCACCGGTGGACCTCCTGAAGGCACCTGGGTTTTGGCCACTGTGTGACACGGAGTGTTGGACTGGAGGGGCCACTGACCTGATCCAACATGGCTTCTCTTATGTTCTTACATCTGGGGGCAGAGGTGCTCTGTATTCTTGGTGCTTGGGGGGGGGGCAACAGTAGGAGGACCTCTAGAGTTCTGGCCCCACTGGTGGACCTCCTGAGGACAAGTGGGTTTTGGCCACTGTGTGACACAGACTGTTGGACTGGAGGGGCCACTGACCTGATCCAACATGGCTTCTCTTATATTCTCTTACATTCTTACGATGGTTTGAAAGCCACTGCAATATATCATGTGGCTGAATGGCGCCCAGAGAAACAGGCCGAACACGGAGCTCAGTGCACTTACAGTGCCATCCTAAATAGAACTGTATCAGGGGTGTAACACTGCTCATGACGGCTCTGTTAAGCTCTGCCGATGATCCTCCCTGTGTCAGAAACAATGTTCTGGAGTCACGGCAGGACAACAGCACGTGTGGGAGGATGCCCTTTAATACTCTGTATCTTACTTGCACAGAGCCACATGAAAAGGAAGCTTGGAAACCCCAAAGTGTAACCTAGCAGAGACCAACAGTCCATCAAATCCTTTTAACTGCTATTCATTTCAGCTGAAATTATTTGAAAGCTGCAATTAATCCATGCTGTTTACAACTCAAATTGCATACAGCAATGTTGGCCCCAAATGCTCTTGCCTCGGGACCTGTGTTTATTTCACAGATTTACATACCTTGGTACAGATGCCTCAAAATCCCTTCCGAAGACTAGTCGACTGGAATGCTGATAGCCAATAACATCCATGATGTTAGCGTATTATTCTATATCCATATCTCCTTCGATCCTATGAAGCCTATAAGTTTCAGTCCACCTAACTCTGTTAAGTCTCTTGCCCTGAAAACTCTAAGAGGTCTGTGACTTGATGACACTTTACACACAACTAACTGAAAAACTGAAAAACACGACTGAGTGCAGACTGAAAACTTTTTCTGTTGTATTTATCTCACTGTCCCTACAGATCCTAGAGCAATATCCACAGTATCATCCCATTTTACACATGAAATTTCTTTCACACCTAGCGGTTCGAAAGCTTCGGCGAGTAGATAAAATGGGTACCACTCCTTAGAGAGGGTGGGCACACTAAACCCCCGAAGGGGAGGTGTTAGCCGGCGAATGGAATGCCCAGCTCGGAAGCTCAGAAGCCTGGCAAAAAGACCTCTTCGGCATCAAGAAGCCTGTAATGGGCCAATCCAGCCAGGCTGTGGCAGTCAGTGTTCCCTCTAAGCTGAGTTAGTGTGAGCTAGCTCACAGTTTTTTAGCCTCCGGCTCACACATTTTTCTCTTAGCTCAGGAAGGATGGCTCCCGAGCTGACTAATTTATGCAGGAGCCAAATCGCTCACTCACAGCTTTAATGCCAGTAGCTCACAAAGTAGAATTTCTGCTCACAAGACTCCATAGCTTAGAGGGAACATTGGTGGCAGTGCAGCACTGCGGCAGCCCAGGAAGAACTAACGTCATCCAGCCAAGCCGAAATGAATGCCGCCCGGAACACGACTGAAGCCTACAGCTGAACAAAATCCACGTCGGCTGCAAACGTGTGCGATTTAAAGAATTATATGTTGTCCTCCCTTACCCCTATCATTGTTAGTTTCTTGTGAAAACCTGTGTAACTGTAAATCGCTCAGAGCCAGCAGCCCTGCAGGATTGAGTGATCAATAAATCGAAAGGTATTATTATTATTATTGTTGTTGTTGTTGTTGTTGTTGTTATTATTATTATTAAATAATACGCTTTCAGTGCAACTGGATTTTACTGTGGCCTATTATGCATGGGTGTTTCCCCTTGCTTTCACCGTGCGTGTCCATCAACTTTTCTTTGTTGTTCTGCATTGATTTTCTTCCCTTCAGTGCTCAGTTCGCTTTCTGGTCCTTGTTTTCCGAGATTGGTTTTGTGCTGATTTTCCCCTTGTTCCGCTTCCAAGTCAAAGGTAATTCAAAAACGTACAGGTTCCCTTGGATTCCCTCCACCAGAGTTCCCTCTAAGCTGAGTCAGTGTGAGCTAGCTCACAGGTTTTTAGCCTCCAGCTCACACATTTTTGACTCGGCTCAGGAAGGATGGTTCCAGAGCAAACTAATTCATGCAGCAGCCAAATCGCTCGCTCGCAACTTTCATGCCAGCAGCTCACAAAGTAGAATTTTTGCTCACAAGACTCCACAGCTTAGAGGGAGCATTGGATGGAATGAGGGCTATTGGGGGGGGGACAGGAGGTGCTGGTACTCTCAGGAGGGAATTCACGTTTTCAATTTGTATACTGAAAACTCAGGAACTTTTAAACATTTTAAAAAGAATTTTGGCAAAAAGGATCTGGAACTCCATTCTGGCACTCCTTCTCATTTTTACAGTGGCTGATAAAACAGCAGAGATTAGAGTCCCCTGCTCTTAGCCAATACACCAAACTGGCATGTGTGAAAGTGCCCATTAGTTGACATGTGAAATTAATAGGCTGAGAGAAGCCAGCAGCTTAGTGACGGTCACCCATGGAGTAGGACTGCCAACTCCAGGCTGGGGAATTCATGGAGATTTGGCGGTAGAGCCTGGAGAGGGCAGGGGTTGTTTTTTTGGGGGGGTGGGAAGAGACAGCAGTGTATACTGGCATAGAGTTCACCTTCCAACACAGCCATTTTCTTCAGGGGAACTGCTCCCCAGTTGCGATTCTGAGAGCTCTCCAGGCCCCACCTGGAGGCTGGCAACTGTAGCAATAGCCTCTTGGTCTAGCAGGGATTTGAACACCCTCCCCGAGCCACAAGCCTCAATTTTCTGGAGGGGAACAAAATTCGACTCCAGTAGCAGCTCAAAAAGGAATACTTTTTTCCAGGGTAAAAAAAACATCTGTGAATCAAGGCTGTGTTGGATGCAGAATTATTTGAAAGCCACTTTTTGTATCTTATAAAGTGGGCTTTGGTTCGCAAAAGCTTGTATCCTGGGGAAAAGTGTGGGCCTTTAAGGTCCTACTGGGCTTAAATTTTGTTCTACATCTACAGACTAACATGGCTGCTCCCTCCGGAAACTACAGTTGCCAACCTCCAGGTCACAACTGGAGATCTCATGGAATTACAACCAATTACGACAGCAATGGGTTTACCTGGGGAACATGGCCCCTTTGGAAGGTGGACTCTCTGGCATTATCCCCTCTTAAAGTCCCTCCCCTCCCCTCCCCAAACCCCACCCTCCCCAGGCTTCACATCCCAAATCTCCAGGTATTTCCCAACCTGGATCTGGCAACCCTACCTGAAACTATCTTTTCTCCGGAGGAGGACAGTGATGTGCCACAGGGAGACAGCTTTTTAAACAGAAGACAGGGCCTGTCTTTCCCATGAATTATTCCGCTTGGTCTTCCAAACGTATAAATTATTCCGCTTGGTCTTCCAGTGTATAACTTCCAGCTGGGGTTGATGGGAACTGGAGTTTTCACAGCTTCCCGAATTGAATCAGAAAGCCAGTTCGATTCTCTTAGATCCTCATGATTTAGAATGTTCTGAGCACATGACGACATGGTAATGGTCAGCTGCGTATAAGATGATGTCAGCAATGGCGCAGAGGAAAGCAAACTTGAAACACCATTCAAAATCGCCAGTGTCATCTGTATGGACTACATCACTTGAGACACAGTAGGTAGGGATGCTAGCCTTCACATGGCACCTGGATATCACCAGCTATTACAGTCCATCCCCATTTGACCAAGACCAATTCCACTAGAGGAAACGGCTGCTTTGGAGGGTGGACTCTATGCCATTATACCCTAAGGTCCCTCCCCAAACCACACCCTCCCAAGGCCCCACCCCCCAAAAAAACCTCAGAGGTGTTTCCCAACCCAGCGCTGGCAACCCTAACAGTAGGGGAAATAAATCTGAACACTGAACATCAAAAAGCAGCAAAACTAGACAGCAATAGAGATACACAGTCCTCCCACCCCCACCCCAGCAAGCATTTCTGTCCATTTTTTCCTTCAGGACGTTTCCGATGAGAACCAAAATCGGGGAAACACTGGGAAAAAGAAAACCTCCTATGAAATATCTTCTACTTTGAAATCAATGAAATGCTTTATGCGACAAGGTTTTACTAATTCAACTGTTGCAATTTGGGGGAAATATAACACAATTCTGCAGCATTAGATAATAATTCCTATTAGACATCTGAAGCCCTGGAGGAAAGAAAAACGGGGAAATTGGGGGGGGGGTCTTCAGAAGGCTGTTTCTTCTTTGAGAAGGAGTAAAATGTTTTTCAAAGAAGACTTGACTCACTTAAAATGTACACCATATGTATATATATATAAATAAATGCAAGCAAATCCACAGCATTAGATGCTAATTCCTGTGCATATTATAGATATGGGAGGGAAGGCAACATGGTATATAGCCTGATCTTGTCAGATCTCAGAAACTAAGCAGGGACAGTACTTGGAAGGGGGACCACCAAAGAAGACCCTGCAGAGGAAGGCCAGAAAATGGCAAACCACCTCTGCTTTTCACTTGCCCTGAAAGCCCCTTGTTGGGATAGCCACGGGTCTCTGAACAGGAAGGCAATGGCAAACCACCTCTGCTTCTCACTTGCCTTGAAAGCCCCTTGCTGGGGTCACCATAAGGCTTGGATGACAGACCACCAAGGAAGGCTCTGCAGAGGAAGGCAATGGCAAACCACCTCTGTTTCTCACTTGCCTTGAAAGCCCCTTGCTGGGGTCACCATAAGGCTTGGATGAGAGACCACCAAGGAAGGCTCTGCAGAGGAAGGCAATGGCAAACCACCTCCGCTTCTCACTTGCCTTGAAAGCGCCTTGCTGGGGTCACCATAAGGCTTGGATGAGAGACCACCAAGGAAGGCTCGGCAGAGGAAGGCAATGGCAAGCCACCTCCGCTTCTCACTTGCCTTGAAAGCCCCTTGCTGGGGTCACCATAAGGCTTGGATGAGAGACCACCAAGGAAGGCTGTGCAGAGGAAGCCTTTGGCAGAGGAAGGCCAACCACCTCCACTTCTCACTTGCCTTGAAAACCCCTGGCTGGGGCCACCCTAAGGCTTGGATGAGAGACCACCAAGGAAGGTTCTGCAGAGGAAGGCAATGGCAAGCCACCTCTGCTTCTTCTCACTTGCCTTGATAGCACCTTGCTGGGGTCACCATAAGGCTTGGATGAGAGACCACCAAGGAAGGTTCTGCAGAGGAAGGCAATGGCACGCCACCTCCACTTCTCACTTGCCTTGAAAACCCCTGGCTGGGGCCACCATAAGACTTGGATGAGAGACCACCAAGGAAGGTTCTGCAGAGGAAGGCAATGGCAAGCCACCTCTGCTTCTCACTTGCCTGGAAAGCCTCTTGTTGGGGTCACCGTAAGTCAACTGCAACTTGTTGGGCACTTTACACACACATACTATACATATATTCAATATATTTTCAAGGATATGTTTATCGTCCCAATGTTAACAGTTTGGGCAGCAACATGCTATAATTTGTGTGATGATGATGCATCTTTGCCATAGCTATCCTGAGCTAATAACAAACCCTCTCAGAATACAGTGTTTCCCCACCCCTGTCGCACCTTGAATATAGATCTAAGATTAGCCCTCTGAACTTAATTGGAAGTATTAGAGAAATAAATGTCTCTTATTTGCTTTCTTTTGATGTTCATATTATTATTTTTCAGCTGTTTCATCAATCTGTGTGCGCTGATTACACGAGTTGAGTGTTTTATGCAATTTAAAAGGCGTTTATATGGAAAGTCTACATATTTTATCTACCTATTGAGCTGGATTCTGCAAATCTGTCTGGCCAGCAGCCAAGGCATTTCCCTTCAGCAGCAATAGCCTTCCCTAGGGTAAGGCTGCTCCTGCTAGTATAGTGCTAACATATCAATGCACAAATAATTCTGGGGGGGGGGGAGGTGTTCTGTTTTTTATGAGAAAAATTTGGCGCAAGGAAACTAAAAAAAAATGGTCCAAAATTAAAGAAGCGGGGACTTGATTTGCCCAACGGAGAATCGGAATCAAAGCAGAAGATGTTTTCAAGCTCTAAACAGCATGGATGAGAATTTCAGAATCACCCTTCCTTGAATTTTCAGTTACCTTCTGGGTAACTAGAAATAGCACCCCTGAGATAGGCCACCAACAGGTTCGATTCCCTCTCCCCATTTTCCATAGTCAATAGAGACCGGACAGGCAAGAACCCCAGAATTGGCAGGTCTGGGTTGGAAAATACCTGGAGACTTTGGGGGTGGACCCGGGAGAGGGTGTTTGGGGAGGGGAGGGGCCTCAGCATGGTACAATGCCACAGAGTCCACCCTTCAAAGCAGCCATTTTTCTCCAGGGGAGCTGATCTCTTTCAGCTGGGGATCAGTTGTAAAAGCGGGAGATCTCCAGGCCCCACCTGGAGGCTGGCAACCCTAAAGAACCCCCGCTGCAGATAACAGCTTGACTCGACGTCATTCTTCGAGAGTTGTGTAAGAACACTGCGGCGACATCAGCAACACACAAAACCTGACCCGAGAGAGAGTGTTGTGACTGCACCACAATTGTTCGGGTCTGGAAAATGCCGATTCATTGGTGTTTCTCACAAAGGAACAGCCCGGCTATCTTATTTTGGTTCCTTTTGGCTTCGGGGAGGTGCTGGGGGGGGGGGGGATGCGCGGGGGGGTGAGGGGGCGCATGAAATCTCGAACAATGACAAGTTCAAAGAGAATGCGTTAATTAGCCCAGGAGGAATGCTCCAGAGAGGGAGAGAGCCTGTCTTTGAAATGCATTGATCTCTAGCGATTCTTGGGCTTGGGTCAAAGCCCGTGGACAAGGTGGTGCAGGAAGTCAGGATGGAAACCAGATGTTCAAAGCTGACAGAGGTAGGCCATTGTGTTACTGGCAACATCCCATCCCCAGACCTCTTTTCCTTTTCAGGAAGTAGGACATTCTTTTCTGAAGTCATTCTGTCCTTCGAAAATGTTGCACACTTACACACACACATATATGCACAATATTCTGGCTTCTGTTACTTCCCCTCCATTCTCTGTAGCCTACCTTGCCGAATGGCCCTGGAAGACTAAACAGGTGTTATCTACTTTTGATTTCAGTGCATTTAAATTAATCCTGTCAGCTCAGCTGTTAAAACAACTGTCATCTCCAGCTGTTAGTAATTTTCGACTGGGCACTTCTACAGGTTGCCAAGTTTTCGGAGGCTGCGTTGTGGAGCTCTCGGTAAAGGCGAGCGTGAAGCGTGTGTGCGTTTTAAAGGGAAACACGCTTTCGGAACCGTTTTGAAATTAATTTCCAGTTATCGCGTCTTTTGAAATAATAAACCCAGCCTCTTGACGCCAGACTTTGAAGTGAGGGACTCGTGCGCAGTGCCATGTGCGCCTGCCTTGATTTGTAGCTGTTTTATGCGCTTTAATTTTTTTTTGGGGGGGGGGAAGGAATGAAACGACTCTGAGAGATCTCACAGGAAAGGAGGAAGGTTTAATTTGCTTAACGCCTGGCATAATTGTTGGGCGTTCTAGACGTTTCCACTCTTCTGGTGAGGTAAAGAGATTAACGTGATAATCCTGTTCACATTTGCCTGGGAGGCAACCACATCAGGTTCAAGTTCAGCAGAGCTTGGTGACGGTGGCAGAAAATGTCGTCAAGTCACACCTGACTCATGGTGACCCTGTCGGGTTTTCAAGGCGAGAGACGTTCTGAGGGGGTTTCGCCATTGCCTGCCTCTGCGTGGTAGGGTTTACCTCAGTGTGAATGTGCCGAAGATTGGGCTATAGCCGAGTGGTATATGATGATGTTAAGGAGTACCTTGTGTGACCTGTCTTGTGGTATTTTCTACTATGGCAGATTACCTAGAGCGTGTTGGAGTAGAGCTGGGGAGGCCTTGGTTCGAATCTCCAGTTGGCCAAAGGCCACCTGGGTGACACTGGGTCAGTCACTCAATCCAACCTACTTCGCATTGTTCTCCCAAGGGTAAAATCAAGGAGCAGAGAACCATGTATGCCACCCTAGCTTAGCCTTGTCAGCCTCTAGGTGGCATGTGGAGATCTCCCGCTATTCCAAGATCAGATCCCCTGGAGAAAATGGCTCCCTTGGAGGTTGGACTCTTTGGCATTAGACCACGCTGAGGTCCCTCCCCAGGATCCACACCACCCCAAATCTCCAGTTATTTCTAACCCAGAACTGATAACCCTACCCTCGGTCCGAGGAGGAAGGTTGGGATGGATTGTTTTGAACATCTGCACAGAGTTTGGTGGGTTGTGAGGTATCCAGTATCTAGGTTCTGAGGCAGAAACCAAAAGGATGCGGAATGGGAACAAAAGTTTAAAAAATGGCCTATTGAAAAGCTAGTAAAAGCCTTATTCAGTCACTCTTGCTCACTGTAAGGGAAAAATAGAATCAGTTTCCTTCACACAGAGAGATACTCTGAGGGAGCTTGCGGTCACCTCAAAGTAACTATATCAGACTGGCGTGGTAAATCAAAATGGCCGCCCAACGGACTTAACGGAAATCCGATGTGTGAATGTCAGAGGTGAGGCCAACAGATATGATTTCACTCCCCTGTCAACATATACATGAAATTGAGAAAATCATTTTTCCAGTGTGGCATAATGATTAAAGTGTTGCACAACAATAGGGGAGTTCTGGGTTAAGCCACAGAGCTCACTGGGTGACTGGGCTAGTCAGGCTCTCTCTCACTCAGATAAGAACATTAAGAAGAGCCCTGCTGGATCAGACCAGTGGTCCATCCAGTCCAGCATCCTGTCTCACACAGTGGCCAACCAGTTCCTCTGGAGGTCCAGCAACAGGGCATAGAGGCTGAGGCCTTCTGCCAATATTGGCTTCTGGCTCTGGGATTAAGAGGATTAATGCCTCTGAACGTGGAGGTTCCCCTTAGCCACCATGGTTGGTAGCCACTGATAGACCCAGGCCTATTTTTGGGCAGGAACGCACAGGAACGGAGTTCCGGCTGGCTCCCAAGTTGGCCACGCCCAGCAGGAACTCATTAGCATAATAGGCCACACCCAACAGCAGAAACTCATTAGGATTGGCTACATTAGGGGTGTGTGGCCTAAAATGCAAAGGAGTTCCTGCTACAAAAAAAGCCCTGGGGTTTGACAACAAACAGGATAAACAGACTAAAAAGCAAAAGGTGGGTGTGGCTGGATGACTACACTTCTGGTAACACGGGGGTGCAGCCTAATATGCTAATAAGCTGTGTTGTCAGGGGTGTGGCCTAATATGCTAATGAGTTCCTGCTGGACTTTTTCTACAAAAAGAGCCCTGGTAGACCTATCCTCCATGAATCTCTCTACGGCACAGAAGTGTTGTGAGGGTGAAATAGCGAATGGAAGAATCATCACCATGAACTCCTTGGAAGGAAGGTGATGAAGAACACCCAGTAGTTTGGGGTCAAAGAGAATCCCTGCCTTGGTAAATGTATTACTGAGATGCATTACATCGGCTGGGGTTGCATCTAACTAGCTTTTCACTTAACTAAGAATTCAAAACCACTTGGAACCCTGGTTTCAAATCCTTCTTACATTCTCAGGGCAACCAGAGTTTCCTGGTTACATGGAAACCCTGGTTACTGTGGTGAACGTCCCTGCCGGCGTAACACTTAACCAAAGTGAAGACTGGAGTCTTCCTTCTTGTTTAGTATGGAGGCACCCAGGGGGTGAAGCAATGAAATCCTGGGTTTATTCCAGTCTCTAGGGGTGCCAGCTTTGGGTTGGGAAAAACCTGGAACTGCCGTGTGGCAGGGGCCTTAGTCACTTTTGCTCATTGGAAGGGAGAAATAGAATCAGTTTCCTTCACACACAGAGATACTCTGAGGGAGCTTGCAGTCACCTCAAAGTAACTATATCAGACTGGCGTGGTAAATCAAAATGGCCGCCCAACGGACTTAACGGAAATCCGATGTGTGAATGTCAGAGGTGAGGCCAACAGATATGATTTCACTCCCCTGTCAACATATACATGAAATTGAGAAAATCATTTTTCCAGTGTGGCATAATGATTAAAGTGTTGCACAACAATAGGGGAGTTCTGGGTTAAGCCACAGAGCTCACTGGGTGACTGGGCTAGTCAGGCTCTCTCTCACTCAGATAAGAACATTAAGAAGAGCCCTGCTGGATCAGACCAGTGGTCCATCCAGTCCAGCATCCTGTCTCACACAGTGGCCAACCAGTTCCTCTGGAGGTCCAGCAACAGGGCATAGAGGCTGAGGCCTTCTGCCAATATTGGCTTCTGGCTCTGGGATTAAGAGGATTAATGCCTCTGAACGTGGAGGTTCCCCTTAGCCGCCATGGTTGGTAGCCACTGATAGACCCAGGCCTATTTTTGGGCAGGAACGCACAGGAACGGAGTTCCGGCTGGCTCCCAAGTTGGCCACGCCCAGTTATGCCAAGAAAGTCTCCAAAGACTAGAAATTTCTTTTTCCAATATTCAGTTTACTGGAAGCAATTCAAACGCCATCGACAACAACGAACCATGCATATTATATCTCGTTTCGTGTATAACTTTATCAAAGTGGGTAGTGTTGAAATACCTCTATTTCTAGTCTTTGGAGACTTTTTTGGCATAATATATCACAGTTGTTTGCTTCTTCTCAACCACCTGCAGGTTGGCAACCCTACCAGTCTCTCAAGTGAGGCTGGTATCAGCCCAAGTGTTTCCATTCAGGGTCTCTCTGTTTTCTGAGAGTTTTGATGTACTTCCTTAAGGAAGCCTATTTTGTTAAAAAGCCCATACTATTATGTTTGTTTGAGGACAAGAAGAAGAAGAAGAAGATTGGATTTATACCCCACCCTTCACTCGGAGTCCCAGAGCAGCTTACAATCTCCTTTCCCTCCCCCCCCCAGACACCCTGCGAGGTAGGTGGGTCTGAGAGAGCTCTTTTGAGGACTGCCCTTGAGAGAACAGCTCTGAAAGAACTTATGACTGACCCAAGGTCACACCAGCAGCTGCAAGTGGAGGAGTGGTGAATCAAACCCGTTTCTCCCAGATCAGAGTCCAGGCACTTAACCATTACACCAAACTGGCTGGCCAACAATCTCTGAATGTCTCCTGACTTGAAAACCCCACGACATCACCATAAATCAGCTGTGACTTGAAGGCACCTTCCATCACCAAGATGCTGGCCAATCAGTGGTTTAAGGGTTAGTAGCTGTACTTTTGAAGTGTTAATCACATAGATTTACATGGTGGGGGGAAGCTGAAATTAGAAAACAGCTATTGTAGTATTTAGACCAAAAAAAATGCTCATAAGGTCACAATGGGGCCATTAGCGTATATTGGGTATCAAGTTACAAATTAAAACACTGAAAATCCATAGGGCTTAAGTTTACCACCCAGGTCAATTGCCTTAAAAAAGATAAAAGGGGGGGGGGGGAAGAAATACAAATTATAAAGTACTGAGACTGATGCATGGAGGAGGGATTTCAGCTCATACTTTATTCTATACAAGAGAACTTGCGATGGAGAAGTCGGGCCAGAGGCCAGCTTATATCCCTGTAGCAAACCACACCCAGCACACACCCACACCCGTGATAGGATATTTACAGTGCACCCAAGTCCCATAGGTACATTCCCGAATCCTTGCCGTCCGATAGGCGCGCCCTAGGATCTGTTCGGGCTATTGTCTCTGGAAGCGAAGCTTGGGCCATTTGCATGGCCACGTGCGGACCCGACCGCGTGCGCGGTTTCTCTGGGTACACAACACAAATAATGTCTTCAGAAGGAAGCACAACAGTGGGTAGAACTAGTGACGTTTCAGAAACCTAATAGTGGGAAGTGCTGTCAAGCAAGCAGCCAACCGATGGTGACCCCATGGAGTTTTCAAGGCAAGAGCCAAACAGAGGTGGTTCACCATTGCCTGCCTCTGCAAAGTCTTCCTTGGTGGTCTCCCATCCAAGCACTAACCAATTCTGATCCCACTTAATTTCCAAGATCAGATGAGATCAGGGCAGCCTGGGCTAAAATGCAGGCTCTCCACCTTTCTCATCCTCCCTACCTTTCTCACACCCTGACCTGGATAGCCCAGGCTAGCCTGATCTCATTAGATCTCAGAGGCTAAGCAGGGTCGGCCCTGGGAGACCTCCAAGGAATACCAGGGAGGCAGGCCATGGCCAACCACCACCTTTCTCACATACAGGGGTCAATTCCTGCAGGAGCGCACAGGAGCGGAGCTCCGGCAGTAAAGAGCCCAGGGGGCGGGCACATGCAACAAGCCCCGCCCCCTGCTCCCAGCAGCCCTCAGTCAGAGTAAGAAGCAGCCAGGTAAGTTGCAGAGCTCCTCCCCCCCGGCCCCCCGGTCCAAAACAGTCCAGTGGCACCTTTAAGACCAAGTTTTATTCAGGTACAAGCTCTCCCTCCTCTGCAAGGACAGATCTGCACATCCCCGTCCCCCCACCAATAGCTAGCAATCCAAAACAGTCCAGAGGAGCCTGAGCAGTGGGTGTTGCCTTCTGACACACTTCTGGTGATGTCAGGGGGTGTGACATATGCAAATAAGTTGTGCTAATGAGTTATGCTAATGAGCTCCTGCGCCACTTTTTCTACAAAATGACCCCTGCTCACATATCACCTGTCTGAACTGAGGCTCCACCCTCCCTGTAATTTGACTTTTTAAAAGGCTGACAGAGATACCTTCCATGTATCTAGTCTGACCTTAAATCTCCTTCAAAGATGGTTCCCCCTTCCCCATTTCACCTTCACCGAACCTGTGAAGGAAGTTAGGCCAGGAGTGAGTGAGTGGCCGACCGGGGATGCTCCGACGTCTCCTGGTTTGGCTCCAGTCCTGTTTGCAGATTGTGAACAAAGACCTGATTGTTCAGCTGTAAGAATTTAGCCATGAAGAAAATACCAAGGTGTGCTCAACGAATGTAAACAATACTTGACATCCAGTTCAATAAAGCCCCATTCTTATCTTCCTGCTGCTTCTCTACTGAAGCCCAGAATGAGAGTCTATCCTGAAGTAGTCTGCGGAGGATATATTGAAGGTGAGAGGGCAGGAGAGAGGCTGAAAAACTGAACTGTCTGGGTCAACCCTTAACATCTGGCAGGTCCACCTTGGAGATTAAAGGTCAAAGGCCAATGGAGGTCACTTGAAGAAAACCATAAGGTGAATAACTCACACCACATGCCCAATAAAAGCAGCGGTGTGCACCAACTATTATAGCATCCTGCTAAGGAGTATCTGAAGCCACCAGACTTCAGTAACCCCTGTAAGAAGAGCTCTGTAAGCTCTTGGAGGATTGGCTACATTAGGGGTGTGTCGCCTAATATGCAAAGGAGTTCCTGCTACAAAAAGAGCCCTGGATCCATATTTAAGAACATAAGAACATAAGAGAAGCCAATGTTGGATCAGGCCAATGGCCCATCCAGTCCAGAAATACCAGGTGCCATCAGGAGGTCCGCCAGTGGGGCCAGGACACTAGAAGCCCTCCCACTGTTGCCCACCCCCCAAGCACCAAGAATACAGAGCATCCCTTGCCCCAGACCGAGAGTTCCTATCTATACCTTGTGGCTAATAGCCACTGATGGTCCTCTGCTCCATATGCTTATCTAATTCCTTGTTGAAGCCATCCATGCTTGTAGCTGCCACCACCTCCTGTGGCAGTGAATTCCATGTGTTAATCCCTCTTTGGGTGAAGAAGGACTTCCTTTTCTCTGTTCTAACCCGACTGCTCAGCAATTTCATTGAGTGCCCACGAGTTCTTGTCTTGTGAGAAAGAGAGTTACTTCTAACTGGAAGACTATATCCAGATATAGCCAAGATAACACCAATGATTGGGGTTGGAGGCGGTACAAAAGCCTCAAGGATGCCGCAGAATGGGATCACACTTGGGACTCTTTCCTGTCAAAACCCTGCAATGGGTCTAGGAGCATCTGACACTGTACTAATGCTGTTGTTAAGCAGGGGTGGTAGTGGTTTGGGACCTGGTCACTATTCAGGGTTGCCAACCTCCAGGTGGGGCCCGGAGGTCTCCCAGGATTACATCTCACCTCCAGGCAGCAGCGATCCGTTCCTCTGGAGGAAACAGCTGCTTTGGAGGCTCTGCAGCACTGCACCCTGCCGAGGTCCTTCCCAAACTCTGCTCTCCCCAGGTGCCACCCACAAATCTCCAGGAATTTCCCGAGCCAGGGCTGCCACTGTTCGATGGGAGATCACAGGGAACCATACGTAAGTTGTTATGAGCTTTCTATCGAAGAAACAAGTTGCATGCACAGGGATAATTACATTTTGGATTCTGTTCTTCAACTGATGCCTAGTGAGGGACCTAGCAAGAATTCCCATTGTTCCATAAATTGGATCAAAACAATAGACAATGACTTGATGAAATTCCTAGACTGGGGGGGGGGGGAATCAAATTCCGACATTGACATTGTTGACAGTCTGCTGACTATATCATCTTTTTAATGCAAATTTTGCATATCACCTGAGAAGCAAGGGAAGAGGAAGGGGGGGAAGCCATTCAATTTCAACAGCAATCTAATTGTGTCTGAAATGTGATTAATCTCTGCGTTCAAGTTCTCTTTCTAGCATGCACTGTCCAGATTTTTTTTTTTAAACCCTTGCCTATAAGGCATGAACAGATGGCTACTGTATGCTAGGAAAGCCATTTCCTATTCCGCACAATGGGTGACTTTCAGGATTTGCACACGGAGGAAATGATTGGCCTCACATTTTGCTTTGAATAGAAACCACGGGGACGATCCGGCCTGTAAAAAGCACTTCTCTGTCTCGTGGATTTCAGTCGGAGAGTTGAGACACTTTACCGTGGAGAGGGGAAAGAAAGAATGGGGTATCAAATTGCTTAACTGTGCCAGGATCGTGCCCTTACGGCTGCAGCTGCGCACTCATATAAGCCTTTTAAATGCCAATTTAATTGTGCAAATGATTGCAGGTCAAATCACACTTCAACATAACCTGCACGGCGGCTTTGTTGGCTGTAATAGCCTTGTTCTATGACACTTCATGAGACAGCTGAAGATTATTGTCTTTTTAAAGAGAAAATATTTCCAGTTTTACCCTTCCGTATTATGCTCGATGGCCCAGGCTGGCCCCGATCTCATCAGACGCTAAGTCGGGTCAGCCCTGGTTAGTACTTGGATGGGAGACCACCAAGGAAGTCCAGGGTTGCTAGGCAGAGGCAGGTGACGGCAAAACCTCCTCTGTACCTCTCTTGCACCTTGTCTAAAGGGTCACCATTAGTTGGCTGCAACTTGGAGGCACTTGACGTTGTATAGGTTTATGTCACAGAAAACTAACACAATGTGGGATCGGTGCTTTGCCACGCACACATCCAGACGTAAGTGTTGGAGTTTTATAGTTATCTGGGGGAAAACACAGAGTGGACTCAAGTAAGTACCAATCTGCAATTCCTATTTTTTAAGCAGCGCCAAGAATATCATTTCTACCGTGCAGGAATTGACCTCATTTGCATCATCATGTTCATGCCAGAATTACACAACTGAAAGTGAAACAAGATCTTTGGGGGGGTTATTTTTGCATTTTGTGTGTGCGTGTACGCCCGTGCCTGGAAGTCATGGCAACCTCTGGCAACTCCTACTGGGACACGGAAGACGTTCAGAGAAGTGGCTTGATAGCTTGCCTCTGGCCTCCCAGCGGTGGTATTCTCTGGAGGTCTCCCATCCAAATACTTGCCAGGGTCATCTCTGCTTAGCTTCTGAGATCTGACGAGACTGGGCTTGCCCAGGCGATCCAGGTCAGGGCAGAAGCAAGACCTTTTGGTAAGCAAAGTTATTTCCTGGTTACACATAGATTCTGCACTGCACTGTTATGCATTTCTGCTCAGATGTTCAGTCCAGTAAGCAGATGGTGCACTGCAACCTTGCAGAAGTCACAAAGGGCTGCAAGTAAGTGGAGATGTTTCAGCAAGTCAGAGCCAGTAGCAGTTTTCAAAGGCAATCCGCAGGGGTTTCTGTCAATCCTTTTAAAGGATTTGTTATTTATATAATGGCAATTGAAGGTTCATGTCACAGAAAAGCAACTTCTAAATTCAAATTCCAAATAAACCAACTATTGAGACCGGGCTGTGGTATGATGTGTTCCCTTGCCCCCAGTTCTTCCTTTTGTAGGACTGAATTTTCACTCTCGTCACCGTCACAGTTAAGGGAGAAATCACACAAACGTACTCAGGAATAGTTTATTGGCCTTCAAAGTGTCAACGGGCTTCTGTTTCATCAAATTTTGTGCCCCACAAAACAGTAGTTTCTACTGTTTCAGTCTCAGGACTCGTTGTCAGCCTTCAATGGTCATCACTAAGGCCATCTGAGCTGTAAACACCTGACAGGAAGTCACGTGACAGGAAGAGGAGGAACCCAATCTGTGACCTCATCAGTTTCAAGGTCAAAACCATGAGCAGCAGATCAGAGAAGGGAGAGAGGTGGTACCCTCTATGTAGTAGCAAAAGTTTCTTTCAAAAGGTAGTACAAACTGGGTTCTGTTGGGCCAGGTGATGATAGGGATGCTAACTCTGCATTCGGAAATTCTTGGAGATTTCAGGGGTGGAGCCTGGGAAAGGCAAGGTTTGGGGGGGGGAGACCTCAGCAGGGTATAATACCATAGACTCCACCCTCTAAACGAGCCATTTTCTCCAAGGAACTGATTGTTGTATTCTGGTGACCAGTCACAATTCTTGAAGGTCTCCAGGCCCCACCTGGAGGTTGGTAGCCATACTGTGCATACCCAGTAAGTGGATCTCTGTGATGCACCAGAAGGTCCTGACTCATGGGCTGAAGGCCACTGAAACAGAGGATTCTTAGCATTCCATGAAACTCTATTGACAGATTTGGGCCTATCTTACCTTCAGTTTGGTGTAGTGGTTAATAGCAGGGGTCATTTCCTGCAGGAGCGCACAGGAGCGGAGCTCCGGCAGTAAAGAGCCCAGGGGGCAGGCACATGCAACAAGCCCCACCCCCTGCTCCCAGCAGCCCTCAGTCAGAGCAAGAAGCAGCCAGGTAAGTTGCAGAGGCGCCCCCTCCGCCCGGTCCAAAACAGTCCAATGGCACCTTTAAGACCAAGTTTTATTCAGGTACAAGCTCTCCCTCCTCTGTGAGGACAGATCTGCACGTCCCCCCCCCCACGATAGCTAGCAATCCAAAACAGTCCAGTGGAGCCTGAGCGGTGGGTGTTGCCTTCTGACACTCTTCCGGTGATGTCAAGGGGTGTGGCATATGCAAATAAGTTATGCTATGAAATGACCCCTGGTTAAGAGTGGTGGACTCTAATCTGGGAGGACTGGGTTTGATGCCCCACTCCTCCACTCGCAGCTGCCGGATGACCTTGAGCAAGCTATAGTTCTGTCAGAGCTGTTCTCTCAAGAGCAGTCCTCTCAGATCTCTCTCAGCCCCGCCTACCTCACAGGGTGTCTGTTGTGAGGAGGGAAAAGGAAAGGAGAGTGTAAACCGCTCTGAGACGCCGAGTGAAGGACTGGGTATAAATCCATCCTCTCCTCCTCCTCCTCTTCCTCTTCATCATCATCATGGCATCATCATGGCAAACCAGCCAAATCCTGTGCAGGTAAACTAGAGCAGCACAATGGTGCTTGACACGGCCTTGAGGGAGGTTTTTGTGTGTCCAGAGGAACCACCAGGCATTCCGAAAAAGACGGGATTTCAAATTAAACGCACAGAAGGGGGCAGACGCAGGACCGTGCCGGCACAGTGCCACCCAGAATCCTGGCATCCTGGTAGCAGAGCTCGGGCACAAGCCCAGATTCTGTCTCGTAGCCATTAAACTGCGGGGAAGCAAACAGCTGACACGGCGATTCCCTGCAGCAGCAAGGAACTGAAGTTCCCTGCCTCTTCCTTGGCCAAGGGATCTCTGTCACAGCACTGAGTGGCAAAGAAGCTAGAGAAGAAACGAGCAGGATTCCTCCATGGCCAGCCCCTCCGCATGAGCAGGATTCCTCTGTGGGGCACAAACAGGTTCCTCAGTATTTTGCCTGCTGTCCGTGGTGAAATAACGTACACCTCGGGATTAATGGCACCACAGCTCAAAGGGATATTTTTTGGGTTTGCACTCTGTACAGGCACAGGGGCCACGAGGGACTCTTGGCTGACTAGCAGGAGGAAAGTGGAGAAGCAAGTAGGGAGGAGTCGCTGCAGAGCTAGCCAGTGCCATAGAAAGGCAGATGACCTTGGCCAGAGAAGAACAATGGACAGTCAAAGTAAGCCATACATTGCTTTCACATACACTGGATGATGCCTTTCGATGCACTTTCAGTGCACATCAGCAATCCTTTGCTAGTGGACTTTCCTATTTCACATAGGAAAATCCACTTGGCAAAGGATTGCTAATGTGCATTGAAAGTGCATTATCCAACCTATGTGAAAGCAGCCAGTGTCATACTTATAACTATAATTTCAGGAGGCCAAAAGGTAGAGTGGACATTTTCTCTAGACAGGAAGGGCAAGAGGAAAACCCTTGGACGTATGAGGAAAACTCTTTAAAGCTTTCTTAGCTTTGAACTGTCCTTGTCTCCATTTCGATTTACCAGGATGGCGGATTCCATCTTGACTCCAATAAGTAGCCAAGAGCACATGGGGGTGATCCCTAGATACTGAAACCAAGGTAATGGATTACCTCTAAATGCTTGCAACTCCAAGAATTACAGTGCCTATCTCTTATTACTATCTGTAGATACATGTATGAGTCAGGGATTAGAGGATTTGCATTTTATACACCTTTCTTTTTATCCTTGCTCAGTCTGGTATGCTTTCATATGTGTGTGCACTTTTTGTTTTCTTATTAAACTTCCCATTTTTACTGCGGCTAGTCTAAGCTCTGTGACCTGTTTTAAGCCCCCGTTCAGTCCACGGATAGCAGGAACAGAAGGGAAAGCAGGAAGTAGTTAGCCTTGTTCCCCTAAAGTGCACTACTAAGAAGTGTGCTGGTCCCTTCGGTAGTGAGTGCGAAAGGGGAGGGAGACCCAAACACAGAACTAAGCCTTTAACTGGTAAAGGAACAGAGGATACCTGAAGGCTAACCTCCAAGCTGGAACCCTAAAAGGAAAATTGGCTACCTTGTGAAAATACCCAGAGAAAGAGAGAGAATTAGGGGGTAGAGGAAGAGAAGCCTCCCCTTTTTAGATTTTTCACGCACTGTTTTATTGATAAAACTTTTATGTCCAGTTTGCATTGCACTTGCTTCTATCCATGATCTGTAGATTTACTACCATAAATAAGCCAGCAAACAGAGACCTGATCCTAATGATCACAGCCAACCAGAATCACACAGGCAGCATAATGCCATTTCGTCAGCATGTAGCCAATCAGGTTCATACCATTACAACAGCACAAAGCCAATTAAGAGCAAGAGCAGGGGGGAAAAACCACTCTCCATCTGAATGGGCATGCCCTGTTTTGGTCTCGTTTCACAGGTCCATCCAATAGCCCCAAAGAGGAGGGCATTCCACAAGGG
This sequence comes from Gekko japonicus, assembly GCF_001447785.1. Classification (NCBI taxonomy): domain Eukaryota; kingdom Metazoa; phylum Chordata; class Lepidosauria; order Squamata; family Gekkonidae; genus Gekko; species Gekko japonicus. Next base: position 553,953 of record NW_015167068.1, read on the forward strand.
GACAAAGTTTTCATTAAACCCTGTTTTAGCTCAAAGCTACACTGAAAGTGGTACAATGGCTTAGTGTGAGGCATATTCCTTACTGTGGCAGCCGAGCATCAGAAAATAATGCTGCGGAAGGCTTACTCTGGTGTGCAGGGAAATACAGCAAGTACAGTAATACACTGCTGCTTCTTTGAAGTAGATGTAGCAGAGAGATATCCCTTAATTACATTGCACGTTTCCTCTGCATTTGTAAATATAGCAAGGAGGCGTAATGATCCTGTAGCTTGAGGATATGTTATTAATAAACACTGGCCTGCCCTCCGATTAGACGGAAATCATTGTTTCTTACCAAGAAACAGACATCCCCCCCCCTCCTATCCTGTGTCTCTGCATACTTCTTCCATAGGGAGTCCATAGTTGCTTGCGCAAAATTGTTCCCCCCCTCCCAATATTTTGATTTTCACAATATTCAGTAGCATTTTTCTTTTCTTATCGTAAGTGCCTTCCCAGGACTCTTGTGGTGGAAGAGCGAAGCGGCCCATAAATGTCAGTGTGAGATAAAGTCCTGCCCCTTCACCTTTAAGCACTCCATAGAACAGGGGTACCCAGCAACACTCCCTCTAAGCCGTGGAGTCTTGTGAGCCAAAAATTCAGCTTTGTGAGCTACCGGCCTTAAAGTTGTGAGTGAGCGATTTGGCTACTGCCTAAATTAGTTTCCTCTGGAGCCACCCTTCCTGAGCAAAGACGAAAAGGTGTGAGTCGGAGGCTAAACAACTGTGAGCTAGCTCACACTAACACAACTTAGAGGGACCACTCGCCGACACCTTTACTGGCACCCACAGAGTCTTTCTAGGAAGTGGGCAGGGCCAAGCAGGGCTTTTTGCCCAGCAAGGCTTCTGATCGTCCCCTGGGGGGTTTGCTTTGGCTGTGCATATTTTTTTAAAAAAATGTTGCCTTAGCAGCGGCTGCCGCCACAGCGCAAGGATCTACACTGTGTGACTGAAGAGTTTTCAGCCAAACATTAGGAAGACTTTCCTGACAGAGCGAACGGAGCTCCGGAAGAGAACCTCTAGGGGGCGGGGCGGTCATGTGGTGAAGCCCCGCCCCCTTCTTTACCCCGCCCTCTGCTTCGATCCTCATTCCGTTTGGGAATGAGGATGAAGCAGGAGGGTAAGTAGCCGGGCCTTCTGACACACTTCTGGTGATGTCAGGGGGTGTGGCCTTCTGTCACTTCCGGTGATGTCAGGGGGCGTGGCATATGCAAATAAGTTATGCTAATGAGTTATGCTAATGAGCTCCGGCAGCTCTTTTTCTACAACAAGACCCCTGCCTTAGAGTACTGTATACTGGCATGAACATGAACACAAGCATGAACATGAACATCCGGGGTCACTTAATGTGATGTGTTGTCAAAAATTCAGGGGTATTGATTAGTTAAAAGTGAAGCCAACATGTAAAACTCGGATTTTGTAGCAGGACATCATTTTCTGTCATGAAGTGTAAGGAAGGGAACCAAGTGTTTACGAATCTGGAGTGTGTTGTGCAAGATGTTGCTTGAGAGGTGTCTAAAACAGTTGTTATTTTGTCCATGATGAAAAATTCCCATATTTTGTTTCTCCATTCTTCCATCGTTGGTGGTTTAGTCGACTTCCAGACAGCTGTGATGGTGAGTGAAGCTGCTGTGAGTAGGTGTGATGCTAGAAGTTGGGGGGAATCTTCGCCCTTTTTTGGGTCCCTGAGGTGTAGAAGAATGTTTTCTGGCGTCATCTGGATTGTTTGCGATGTTATCCTGGTTGTTTCAGCGACAACCGTCTCCCAGAAATGTTGGATGTGCGGACAGCTCCACCAACAACGGGGAATTGGGGTTAGAGCAGTTCCTCAGTGGTGCAGGCTTGCTCCAGAGGTGGTGGGCTCTCCTTCTTGGGAGGTTTTCAAGCAGAGACTGTATGGCCATCTGACAGCAATGCTGATCCTGTGAACTTGGGCAGATCACGAAAGGGAGGGCAGGGAGGGTTGCATCAGCGCTCAGTCCTCGTGGCCCCTTCTTACACGCCGGGGGAAATGCGGATCTCCACTTTGGGGTCAGGAAGCAATCCTGGAGGCCCTGGCCCCAACATCAGCACTAACTCAATAATGAACAGCCTGGCAAGAACCCGGATTATGGTGGCAGCTGATCATCTGGATGCTGAGAGAACGGCGCCGTCTTTTATTAACACTTTGTTTATTAATACTTATGTTCTTTAATACCTAAATTTGGTATTATATATAAATTTAATACCAAAATATATATTCTGTAAGCTGCCCTGAGCCTGCCACGGCGGGGAGGGCGGGATAAAATTGAATAAATAAATGAATACTTCTTCTGGGCGTGGAACAGAGGTCACTGGGGGATGTGGAGGGGGAGGTATTTGTGAATTTCCTGCATTGTGCAGGGGGGTGGACTGGATGACCCTGGAGGTACCTTCCAACTCTTATGATTCTGTGATTCTAAGTTAAGCCACGACAATCATTTTGTGCCTGGCTCTGCCTCCTGTGTCAGCCATTTTGTCGCTGCAACCCACCTTGCTGTGTCAGAATTCAAATTTGCGCCCACAGGGCGGGCCCATAGCCAGAACGTTTTGGTTAGGGGGGCAACAAGGGGGGCGGCTTAATGCAGTGGAGCTCTGAGGAAGCCAGCTCGGACCCCCTTCCTCGCTCCCGCTCAGCCCACCTTGACGAAGAAGAGCTCTGTCATGGCGGCCTCTCCAGGGGTGCTCTTGCCCTCGCTCCAAACTGGTGGCAGTTAGGAGCAGCGGCTGCCTGAGGCAGGCTGGAGCTGGAGTGTCCCATCAGCTTTCTCCATCTTGTTCCCCCCGCCCTTCTTCCAGCTGCTGGGGCTCTTCCTTGGCAGGATGGCGCTGGCCACTCTGCCCGCGCTCGAGGCTCACACCACTTCTGGAAGCGCCTGGTCAGGAGTAAAGGTGAGTGTGCTGGGGGGGGGGGGCGTGGACGGGGGAAGCCCAAGAGAGGATACTGGCAGAAGTGGATGCCGACCAGCTGAAGGCGGCATGACAGAAACTGTCCAACCCAGAGCGAAGTGACTTGTCCACCTGTGGCACAGGGTCAAAAAAGCTGGGGACCCCTGCCATAGACTGCTGCCAGATTATCCGAGACAAGAGTATCCTAAATTTCCTCCTTTCCCTGATCTCACACATTGCCGGTATTCTTCATTTGCCTGTGAGATGGAAAAGTTGTCTTCTGACTGTTTTTTTGTACACTCTGCCTCTTGATAACCTTTCGATTCAATCGCATGGGTATCTCCTCCTTCTGGGATGTGGAATGGTCTAGTATAGCCCCGTCTCACTGGAAACTAAACGGGGTTGGTACTTGGATGGGAGACCGCCAAGGAAGACTCTGCAGAGGGAGGCGATGGCTTAATCGCTCACCTTGAAAGCCTCTTGTTGGGGTTGCCATGAGTCGGCTGTGACTTTCTTTCTTTTTAAGCCCCCGGAGGGGATTTTTTATTGATTTTTATCCACTACAAAAAACTACAACAGAAAAAAGGGGAGGGGAAACTACATATACAGGAGAAAGTAAAGAACCCACTACTGACTAAAAACCCAAGAGAGGAGATCCTCCAACTAGCTTAGACACATCGAGTCTTCTCATCGTTGATCACTTTATAAACCGAGTCAAACATTTAGCCCTTTTCCCTAGTCGGCTGTGACTTGACAACACTTTAAACACACACACACACAAACATCTCCTCTGTCTTCCATCATGAAATTCACACGGCGGGGGGGAGTTGCCCAGGAACTCTTCCACTCAGGCACTGCCGAAACCCAGACCAGCTTAGCTTCAGTGAAGTTGCCGTCTCACATGGTCTCCAGCGAAGCCACAGAACAACAGTGCAACACCCCGCCCAACTCTTTCCAAGTTCCCTGAAACTAGATCCTTTCCAATGGGAAGCCAACGTCAAAACCTGGCTGGCTTCAAACAGTCGTTCAGCCACAGGCATCCATTAACAACTGGGTGAACTGGGAGTGGCCTTCTAGGGTGACCTCAGAGGCCAATCCAAAAGAGCGTTTTTTAATCTGGTGTCGGGGTTTTCGACTCCGAATGGGGAATTTCCTAGAAATCTGGGGGCGGAAGCTGGAAAACGTGGGGTTTGGGGAGGGACCTGAGCAGGGTCGAATGGCCGTACAGTCCACCCTTCAAAGCTGTCATTTTCTCCAGGGAAACTGATCTCCGTCATCTGGAAATCAGTTGTAATTCTGGGAGGTCTCCAGGCCTCAACTCAATGTTCACAACCATACCCGATGGCATGAAAGCTGGGGGCAGCACAGGGGGAACTGTGTGCACAGAATCTTCGCTTACTGGGTGAAAACACTGGGCTGAAAAGGGGAGCGGGCAAGAAAGGAACAGAAACGAGGGTTGCCATCCCCCCAGTGGAGCCAGGGGATACCCTGATTCCAGGGCCCCCAATCCGTCATGGCCCAGCTGGCTGGCCGGGGGAAGCCCCACCCCCGAGATTCCTCCTCCTGGCACTGCCGGCATGATGACATCACCCGGGAATGATGTCATCACGTTTCCGACATCGGGGCGACACTCTAGGTTTTGGGCAGAACTCTATGGTTTTGAGGCCCCCCAAACCATAGAGTTTTACCCAAAACCTAAGAGCATCACTCCCAACATCAGAAATGCAATGATGACACTTCCAGGTGATGTCATGGCAGTGTACGTGCTTCGTGTGCAAGCCAGAAGACCTACAGGGAGGACCGGGAGTCCTCCCACCGGCAGCCACGTAGGACCTGGCAACCCTAACAGAAACTCCCCAACATGAGTAAATTGAACTGATCTCCCAAACCTAATTACACATCACCATGACCTATGCTGATGTGGTCAGATCGCAGAAACTAGGCGGGGGTCAACCCTGTTGAGTACTTGGATGGGAGAACATCAGGGAAGTCCATGGTCACCACACAGAGGCAGGCAAACCACCTCTCGTTGGCTCTTCCCTTGAATGTCCTATGGGGTCACCATAAAACTGGGCTAGCCTGGGCCATCACTAGGCTCCTAAAAATGTCTAGGATTGAAACAGACATGACTCTTCACCCAAAGAGTGATTCTTCACCCAAAGAGTGATTAACACTTGGAATACACTGCCACAGGAAGTGGTGGCGGCTACAAGCATGGACGGCTTCCAAAGGGAATTAGATAAGCATATGGAGCAGAGGTCCATCAGTGGCTATTAGCCACAAGGTATAGATAGGGACTCTGGGGCAAGTGATGCTCTGTCATCTTGGTGCTTGGGGGGGGTCAACAGTGGGAGGGCTTCTAATGTCCTGGCCCCACTGGTGGACCTCCTGATGGCACTGGTATTTCTGGCCACTGTGTGACACAGAGTGTTGGACTGGATGGGCCTTTGGCCTAATCCAACATTGGCGTCTCTTAAGTTCTTATGTTGTTATGTTCATGATCTGTAGATCACAATATTCACAGGACTGACTCAGCATGTACAAATCACTGAACAAGTCAAAGGACTGGCTTTACTGTATAAGAAAAGGCCATACGAGTCTGACCCATGAGACATGAACCCCCAACTCGAAGCAGAGAAACCGTCCCTTATAACATTTTGGCACCAGTACCACCCAATTCTCTGGATCTTGTTTTTCCAGATCCCTCCGTCCTTTGCTCTAATGATCCTAATGCCAGCGTGCTGTGTTTCTAAAGCGCCGCTGCCCATGAAAAGTTATCTTTTTTTTTAAAAAAAAAAGACGCTATTTCAAAGTTCTCAGTCAATCAACCTCACAACAACAATAATTGTGGTTCTGTTTTGCCTAATGATAGATTCTTTCTTTTTGGATAACATAAGAGGCAGTTTTGTTCTTTCTTTCTTTCTTTTTCTTTTTTTTTAAAAACATCTTTATACCACTCAGAGCCTCAAAGAAGATAATTACAAACAATGCCTGAAGAATGGATCAGTTAATGTTAATTTATACAACAAACTAATTACTACCAAATGGTAAAAAAAAAAAGAGAGAGGGGAGAAAAAATCACATGTGGAAGTTCCTCTCTCCCACGCACACAGCTATACCAACAGCCATCTGTCTCGGCTTGGGAGCACTCCTTGACAAGGAAGGGTGGAATTGGATGCCGTTGACATAAATTCATATGTACTTAAAAACCAGTTTCCCTATAGCCAATGTGGGCACCGGAGGAATCGTTTGTGTCTGCATATGTGTGTTTAAAGCTGCTAGCACCTGGTCATGTCTAAATCTATCTTTCTCTTAAGAGAGTTCCAACCATCTCTTTGTCATCAATTTTAATTCTTCCCTCTGGTTATTTCGAGACAATGTTCTTTTTTATATATGGGTATTATACAGAACAACATCTTTCATACGCTTCTTTCTCTCTTCCTTTCTTAAAATGCTAGTGAAGGTTTTTTTTTGGGGGGGGTGTCCCTATCCCATCCAACAGTACAAATTAAATTTATACTGTTAGATGTGGTAGGGAAAAGCCTTTTTTCCAACCTTCACCACGATAGGGTAGGATAGGATAGGATCAGTGTTCCCTCTGAGCTGATTTAGTGTGAGCTAGCTCACAGTTTTTTAGCCTCCAGCTCACACATTTCTGTCTTAGCGCAGGAAGGAAGGCTCTGGAGCAAACTAATTTATGCAGCAGCCAAATCACCTGCTCACAACTTTAGTGCCAGTAGCTCACAAAGTAGAATTTTTGCTCACAAGGCTCCACAGCTTAGAGGGAGCATTGGATACTATACTATACTATACTATACTATACTATACTATACTATACTATACTATACTATACTGACATGGCAGAAAACGCACGGGGGGAGGGAGGCTATTTGTGGCATGGTAATTTGACCCGCTGCTGTGTGATCCCACACAATAGTGGGTGAAACTGAGTATTTACCTTGCAGCCTGCTTCCTCAAGGGCTCAATGACGTCATCGGAGTGTGCTGGGGCAATCACCCCAGGAACTCCGTCCTCGGCCGTCGCACCGTCGCTTGATAGTGCAGTTTACCTGGTAGTTTTTAACTGCGCTTCTTTGGCTGCCTCCTACGGGTCTCTGACGGGTGCGGGACGCTGGCCAGATGTGTCAGTGTGAACGCGCCCGTAAAATCCGCCTGTCAATCGTCGGACTCCCGAGGTAACTACTGCGTGTGATCGTGGCCTATACTATACTATACTATACTATACTATACTATACGTAGCTGTGCGATGTCCCCAATGCAATGGCATCACCTGGAAGTGACATCATCACCTTGGGGAAACATAGCATGGTGATGTTCTGGTTTTACCATAGAGTTTTGCCCCAAAACCAGAGCGTCACTGTGCAATGCCCCAGAAATGATGATGACGTCATTTCTGGGTGACATCATCGCATCGGGGACGTCCTGGGATGCCCCCCAAGTCCCCCTGCCAGTGCAACGAGGGAACCTGCCAACCCTACCGCAGCTGGAAAAGGTTGGGGGGCCCCTGCCTTAAGCAAAAAGCGGCACCCTGAAGAAAGAGAGTACCTCACCAGCCAGAATCTGGCATGAAATTTCTATGATGTAAACTTAGGGCTGACTTTAATTTCCCAACTCTAATCTCCCAATTTCCAAATCCTCGTTTCAGTTCCAATTGCGCCAGTTGAACCGGCAATCCTTTGGTTTAGCACCACTTTTGCTTTCCATGCCCAGAAATTCCCCATGATATGTATGCCTTATTCAACATTAGATCTGCTTCAGTGAATCAGCATGGTGCGTTCTCTGTACGATCTGCATAACTGATGTCCACAGCTGTCGTTCGTATGGTGTCCACAAAACACACACGGATCCACGGAACTGAGAATGAAAAACACACCAAAACCACGAGAACTGTGCTGGATTGGACCACTGGCTAGGGCTGCCAACCTCCAGGCGGTGGCTGGAGATCTCCCGCTGTTACAACTGATCTCCAGGCAACACAGATCAGTTCACCTGGAGGAAAATGGCTGCTTTGGATGGTGGAGTCTATGGCGCTGAAGCCCCCCCCAACCCCCCCCTCAGGCTCCGCTCCCTAAATCTCCAGGTATTTCCCAGCCCACATCTGGCAACCCGACCAGTGACCCATCTAGACCACTATTCACATAGTAGCTAGCTAGCTGTTCTCAAGAGCCAACAAGCAGAACACAGAGGCTAAGACCTTCCGTTGGTGTTTCCTCTTAGTGCTGGTACTCAGAGGCTTACTCCCTCCAATGGGGCCATATTAACCCATGGCTGGGCCTCTAGGCTTTCAGGTATTTTGGGGGCCCTCCGGCACGTCAATCTTTCACCCCACTACAGCTGTCAGCCTGACCCTGGTACGGTAGATACTAGACTGCAGTACATAGCCTTATATCCATCTTGAGGGTCTCCTGAAGAATTCTATTCACATTTTTTAAATAGTTATTTTTATGGCTCAAGTGGTTAAGACGCTGAACTGCAGGCTGTGGAAGGTCGGTAGTTCAGCAGTTCGAGACCCGGGTGCCAC
>NW_015167068.1:562480-571909 GCF_001447785.1 Gekko japonicus
CAACCCTAGAGTTGGACTCGACTGGCTTTCGAGCAAGGGAACCTTTACCTTTACCTTTTTAGAACTTTTCAGGAAAGCACCTTTTGGGGGTATAATTGTTGAATACTGTAATATTTTAAGAACATAAGAACATCAGAGAAGCCAATGTTGGATCAGGCCAATGGCCCATCCAGTCCAACACTCTGTCACACAGTGGCAAAACATACCAGGTGCCATCAGGAGGCCCACCAGTGGGGCCAGGACACTAGAAGCCCTCCCACTGTTGCCCTCCCCCAAAGCACCAAGAATACAGAGCCCCTATGATTATTGAAGTGAATAAAATTTTCAAGTCAATGCAATCTCTATATTTATTAAAAATATATAATTTATGGATAATTGTTTTAATATAAGAGAGAATTTGTTTCATCGCAGTAAGGAAGCGGTTAATTATCTTATTGATAGAGGTTATATATTACAGGCTTTCGATGAAAATAGCAGTGCCTCAGCGAAAAAATGACGAGCCCCTAGTCCCTGCAGGGCCCCGAGGCTTCAGCCTAGTCAGCCTTACAGATAATACAGCCCTGCCTCCAGATGTGAACATTTTAGTTATATTAACTAACACAAACAGGAACAAAACAGAGAAGGTCTGCTCATACCTAACTGAAATCCACCAATGGACTAAAGTTTATTGATCTATAAGAAGGTGCTGGTTTTTGCTACGTCCGACAACCCTGTAAAGTAGATTAGACTGAGAGAGAATGACTTGCCCACGGTCACTCACGGAGCTTCATGGCAGAATAGAGATTTAAATTGGGGTCTCCACCAATGCTCCCTCTAAGCTGTGGAGTCTTGTGAGCAAAAATTCAACTTTCTGAGCTACTGGCATTAAAGTTGTGAGCAAGCGAGCGATTTGGCGACGGCATCAATTAGTTTGCTCTGGAGCCATCTCTCCTGAGCGAAGACAAAAACATGTGAGCCGGAGGCTGAAAAACTGTGAGCTGGCTCACACAAACTCAGCTTAGAGGGAACACTGGACTCTTCACAGTCCTATTCCAAGTCCCTAGCAACTGCGCCATTCTGATTCCCCAGTCTCTTGTTTACTCCTCCTTTAAGTGCTGTGGGCCAGTGAGGGAGGGAGTTAGGAGAAAAGATGGGAGTGCTTTAAATCTTGTGCCAAAGGCAGAAGGCAGAGATTGCACGGTGACAAATGTCTCCACCGCCCACCTTTTAAAAAAACCTGGCCCTCCTCCTGCGACTTTAACAGCCATTTGACAGGCAGGAATCCATCAGATGAAGCCTGTGTGCTTATTCTGGTAAAAGCACCAATCTCCTTAATTCCTCTGTTTTCAGACTACATTTAGATATACACGAGGTCCCTGCCGGGGGTGTGTGTGTGGGGCACCTCTGCAGTTATGGTTGCCAGCTCTGGACTGTGAAATTCCTGGAGATTTTGGGGGTGGAGCCTGGGAAGGGGAGAGACCTCGGTGGGGCACAGTGCCGTGGAGTCCACCCTCCAAAGCATCCATGCTGCCCAGAGGAACTGATCTCTTTTACCTGGAGACCGGCTGTGATTCCGGGAGATCCCCAGCCACCGCCTGGAGACTGGCAACCCTGTTTGCCACAAACTATGATTCTTTCCACTCGGCTCTTTGCAGACTCCTCCTCAGGAAGTCGGCAAGTCTGTAATGTCCTTTTAAAGACAAAAGTGCAGTCGTGAAATCTTCATTTATTAATGCTGCTCAAGTATAGACTTGACTTTTTGAAGGGCTTACTGGAAACTAGAACCCTGGGATCTCGGATGTTCATTATTCTCCGATGAGTCTTCAGGCTAGCAAACCAAAGGCAAACAAGCAAACATACAAATAAATAAGAATCGCTCTCTACCTGGCAGTCTGGACTCTAATATTCTCTTTCTGTAAGCTCCGGAGGAAGGAATCACAGTTTAGGGTCACCAAGTAGTTTTAAGAGTAGAATTTAGCCTTAAGATCATAGAGCAACGGTCCTTTGTATGTCCCAAGGCTAGCCAAAATTCTTTGCTTCAGTTCAGGGAGCACATTTAGAATTTTGTCCTCTCCCAGGTAGAGAAATCCCCATAACTGGTACGTTAGCTCACATAAATGGACATAGAATCATAGAGTTGGAAGGGACCTCCAGGGTCATCTAGTCCAACTCCCTGCACGAGGCAGGAAATTCACAAATACCTCAAACATACACACACCCAGTGACCCCTGCTCCATGCCCGGAAGATGACAAAAAACCTCCAGGATCTCCAGCCAAGATGGTCTGGAGAAAAATTGCTGCCTGACCCGAAAGTGGTGATCAGCATTTCCCTGGGTGTGTAAGAAAGGGGCCATGAGAACTAAGCACTGACGCAACTCTTCTTGCCCTCCCTCTTCTGATCTGCCTAAGTTCACAGAATCAGCATGGCTGTCAGATGGTCACCATAGAGTTTCTAGCCAAATGCTAGAGCGTCTCCGTGCATCGTGCCAGGCACGTCAGGTGTGGCGGGGCTCATCGGGGTTGGAGCTCCCCCCGCCGGCCAGCTGGCCAGCAGTGGATTGGGGGCCCCAATCTCAGGGGATGGCAACCCTAAAAAGTCCTATCCAGAGGCCTATCCAGGAATTTCACAACCTGGTATAAAGACAGAAGGTGGGCATAATTAAATCAACATAGATCTATTTATGTAACCCCTGTGTTTGATGACCTTCAGAAATGGAAGTTCTTCAGCGCTTCCATTCATGACCTTACTTGCTTCGTTATGCAACTTGCCTGCATTTAAACTATTACCTGTTGTCCGTGATGATCATGAGCAACATCTGGATTCCAAGCTCCTGCCATACCCCATTGTTAAATATTTGAACGGGTATTGTCTTGTCCGTCACTCTCTTTTGAAGTCTGACTAACGTTAGCAAAAATGGGATTTGCGTCTCATGGCCGATGCATCTGTATTTTTAGAAACACACATTTCTCTACCTCCTCCTCCTGACTCCTGTGTGACACCTGGGCTTTCGTGCACACATCCTTCCCAAGTATTCAAAGATGCTTATCCACCCTTCCCTTGACATCTGGAGAGCTCCTGGGACATGGGGCCCTGGACTCTCTGGAATTGGAACATGATCTCCTCAAGACCACTTTGTACTGGGGGGGGGGCATGAATGAAGGGAAAACAGTTTTGAACTCCACATATGCTACCCTTTTTACTAAATTTGGAAAGAGAATTGATCATCGATGAACAATTTTAGATCAAGGTGGGTATCCCTGTCGGTCTGCAGTAGAACAAGACCTGAGTCCGTTACCACGTTAAAGACCAATGAGATATTCCAGGATACAAACTTTATTTGTTAGTTGCTGTAGATTTTCCGGGTTGTGTGACCGTGGTCTTAGCATTGCAGAACCTGACGTTCCACCAACAGCTGTGACTGGCATCCTCAGAGGTATAACACAGAAAGAAGGAGTACTCTCTGTGTCAAGGTGAGAAGAAAAATTGCAAACTTGTTTCTTCTGGATTGTTATTTTACGTATATACTGTCTTTGTTGGAAAAAAAAAGAAGAAGAAGAAAAATTGTAGGCATTACTCCAGAAGGTGGGGTAGGGCTGAATCATTATCTTGTAGGAGCTCCCCAGGCTATGAACATGCTAATGGAGGAGCTTTCCTGAGGAGGTTCTTTTGTATATGGATTGTTTCCTGAGGAGGTTTCCTGTTTCCTGAGGAGGTTATTTTGTATGTGGATTGGCTGTTGAAATCCTAATCTTATCTGTAGTGCTATTGTCAGATGCAGATGTATTTATTTGTATTTATTTAAAACATTCATCAGCCACCTTTCAACCTTACAGGAACTCAAGGCAGCTTGCAATGTAAATAATAATAAAACAGAGTCATAGAATCACAGAATTGGAAGGGGTCATACAGGCCATCTAGTCCAACCCGCTGCCCCATGCAGGATCAGCCTACAGATATAAATACCTAAAAACCACTAGTTAAAATCAGTAATTTAAAACTGCCAGTAGGCAGAAGTACTAATCAAATGTCATCATGAATGAAACCGTCTTCAGCTGGCTCCTAAAGATCGAGCGCAAGGGGACCAGGTGCACCTCCTTGGGCAGGTTGTTCCGTAATTGTGGGGCTGCCACTGAAAAGGCCCTGTTGTCATGGACCCACCAGACAAGCTTCTTTGGTTGATGGGACAGTCAAGAGGGCCTTTCATTGTGATCTTAGTTCCTTGTCATCTTAGTTCCTGGGCTTTCAAGGGTCAAAGCTCCTGTTGTCAGATACCTTCATCAGACACTCTTGAAAGCTTATACCCTGGGAAACCCTGTTGGTCTAGAAAATGCTACAGGATTCACCCTGATCAGATCTCAGAAGCTAAGCAGGGCCAACCCTGGCAAGTACTTGGAAGGGAGACCTCCAAGGAATACCAGGGCCGGGATGCAGAGGCAGGGCCGGGATGCAGAGGCAGGCAATCAAGCCACCTCTCTGGAAAACATCCAAGTCCCCAGTAGGGGTTGCCAGAAGTCACTATGACTTCCGGGCTCGCAAGCACACACACTCACACTACTCCCCTTCCAAAACAAGGTACAGGACTCAAAACTTGATTGTACAATGTTAGGTAAATCGCAGCTCCAAAATCCAGGGAGGAGTTTAAAAAGGTAAAGGTAAAGGTTCCCTTGCTCGAAAGCCAGTCAAATCCGACTCTAGGGTTGTGGTGCTCATCTCCGTTTCAAAGCCGAAGAGCCAGCGCTGTCCGAAGACGTTTCCGTGGTCATGTGGCCGGCATGACTAAACACCAAGGCGCACGGAACGCTGTTACCTTCCCACTGAAGTGGTACCTATTTATCTACTTGCAATCTCTTGCTTTTGAACTGCTAGGTTGGCAGGAGCTGGAACTAGAGATGGGAGCTCACTCCATCATGCGGCAAGTTGGGTCTTGAACTGCTGAACTACTGACCTTCCACAGCCTGCAGTTCAGCGTCTTAACCACTTGAGCCACAGCAGTAGTAGGGAGGAGTTTAGGCAACAATAATTTCAAAGGCATCCCATGCTGGGATTGCAACTGATGTCCAGGCGACAGAGATCCTGGCAGCGTTGGAGGATGGACTCTAAGGAATTGTACCACATTGAGGTCCCTCCCTTCCACAAACCCCACCCTCCTTAGGCTCCACCCCCCCAGATATCTGGGTATTTCCCAACCTGGAGCTGACAAGCTTATCTGTTGGGCCATCTAGTATTACCCTGACAGGCTGTGGAGCTCCCAGGTCAGGGAGCAATACTGGCACTTAAAATCCTGTTAGGCTTGAATCTAGAAATTTTTTCAATTATGCAAAACACATGCTCTGCTACCAAACTATCGCCTACCCCTAGGTCAAGCTCAACAAGGCCAATATTTTGAATATATACATTTCGACAGAAAGGACAAAAACAGCAGTCCATTCAAGTGAAGCTTCTCTTGATTTGGGGAAGGAGATGAAAAGGCTTCCACAATCTAGCCAACACAACAGGTACACCGGTGCTTGAGTTGTGTTTCACATAAAGAAGAAGAAGAGAAGAAGAGGAGATTGGATTCATACCCCGCCCTTCACTCGGAGTCTCAGAGCGGCTTTCAAACTCCTTTCCCTTCCCCTCCCCACAACAGACACCCTGTCAGGTAGGTGGGGCTGAGAGAGCTCTTTCGAGGACAGCTCTGAAAGAACTTGTGACTGACCCAAGGTCACCCAGCTGGCTGCATGGAGAGGAGTGGGGAATCAAACCCGGTTCCCCCTGATTAGAGTCCGCACTGCTAACCACTACACCAAACGGTGTCTCAAGCATGGAACCAGGTCATGTGTGAACTGTGAACCAACTGTCAGAAGATGCAACATTCCAGCTTTGACACAACTGCTTTAAAGACGGGATCGTGCTGCTTCAGCATGGTGTGTACACGATATATATAAAAAGAAGAAGAATCATCGCTGTAAGTGCATCTTGGGCACCAAAAATGCCCAGCTTGTGGGGACGAGCTTCATCCAGCAGCCCTTGAGCCTATGACATCCCGATTCCTCCCCCCCCCCACCGCCGCTGCCACTCACCCTGCATAGCCTGAAGCCGAACTCACAGCCAAAAGTCTGCCTCTAATTTTAGTTCCTACTTCTGGCATATGTCATGTCCTAGATCACCGTGAGCCTTGAATTAATTCACTAAGACTCGGTATTAAGCTAGAGGACTGGCAGCTTTGTTGGACGCAGCCGGCTTGGCAGGGAAATCTACCTGGAACGGCTCGGAGACGCTCCTTGCCTGATCTTGTGTAAAAATAAAATAAAGGTGGCCGGGAGGGGTGTGTGTGTGTGTCGCTGGTTCTATTTTAAAGGGTGCAATGTCTCGGGGCGCTCAGGTGTCAAAACGGCACTAAGCGTTTCACATCGTGCTGTGGTATTTGAAAGTGCTGACTACAATACTATAATTTAAGAGAGCATACGGAGGAAATTCTGTGACTGTCCGGGTCTGGTCCCAGTAAAGCGGTGATGGGCAGGGCCCCCCCCCCCCCCCCCCCCCATGATTCAGAACTGGGCTAGAGCTATTTTGGTCCCAGTTCCAAATTTGGACCCCTTCACGCTGCCAAAAAGATGTCACTTGGAGTACAAGGAAGTCCAAATGCCTTCCCTCGGCCCCTCTTAAAGTAAGAAAGAAGGGGAAGAAGAGTTTGGATGTATACCCCGCCCTTCACGACCCGAAGGAGTCTCAGAGCAGCTTACAGTCTCCTTTTCCTTCCTCTCCTCACAACAGACACCCCTGTGAGTAGGTGGGGCTGAGAGAGCTCTTTCAAGGACTGCTCATAAGAGAACAGCTCTGAAAGAACTTGTGACTGACCAAGGTCACACCAACAGCTGCATGTGGAGGAGTGGGGAATCAAACCCGGTCCTCCCAGATTAGCGTTTGCCCTCCTAACCACTACACCAAACCCTGCCCCATTGCCCCCTTCTAACCTGCATGGTGGTACCATAGGGTTGCCAGGTCCCCTTGGCCACCATCAGGGGATTGGGGGGGGGTACGGTTGCCAGATCCATGCTGGGAAACTCCTGGAGATTTGGGGATGGAGCCTGGGGAGGACAGCGACCTCAGTGGGGTACAATGCCATAGAGTCCACCCTCCAAAGCAGCCATTTTCTCCAGGGGGACTGATCTCTGATTCCAGGGGATCCCCAGGTCCCATCTGGAGGCTGGCATCCCTATGGCACAGCTAGGGGGGAGCAGTGGTAGGGATGGCAGAGAGGCCACTAACCCTCCGTAGGGCTTGCTGGGATGTGCTTTGTCCATAGAGGGTGCCAAGTCTGCTCTCCAGTTAAACAATCAGGGAGCATATACTGAGAAAGACCTTTGATATAGACACTGTGGGAGCCACTATCTGCCAGAGTAGACAACACAGGGCTAGGCGGGGCAATGGTCAGATTGAGTACAAGTTAGGTCCCTGTATCCAAACCTATGGTAGTCACAGATCGCCATGTCTTCCGGGGTATATAGCTCATAAAGTTATGATGAAGAAGGAGGAGGAGGAGGAGGAGAAGAGGCATTATTTTCTCTGTGTGTAGGAGGAGGAGGAGGAGGAGGAGGAGGAATACCATCAGACTTTATTCCATCCAAATGCTGTCCTCTACATGCACGGCAATGACAGATGCTCTGTCTCTCACACAAAGAATATTCAACAACATGTACATGTGTGCATGATTACATGCGATGCCCATGATCAAATTCAGGTAAGTACAGAGATATGCATACATGTCCTGTCCAATGTTCCCTCTAAGCTGTGGAGTCTTATGAGCAAAAATTCTACTTTGTGAGCTACTGGCATTAAAGTTGTGAGCAAGCAATTTGGCTACTGCATAAGTTAGTTTGCTCTGGAGCCATCCTTCCTGAGCTAAGACAAAAATGTGTGAGCTGGAGGCTAAAAAACCATGAGCTAGCTCACACTAACTCAGCTTAGAGGGAACACTGGTCCTGTCACCTCTGTGGTTCTATATTAAGATCGCTTTATGATGCTCCATGCGCTCCACATATATTATGCCAATAATATTTAAATAGCCCGGTGAGGTAGGTCAGTGTGGAACTACCTTAAGACCGGCTCATGGGCTGGATGTAGAGACTGCTGACTTGGTGGATAAATTGCTGGCTTGGTGGGCAGTGTTCCCTCTAAGCTGCGTTAGTGTGAGCTAGCTCACAGGGTTTTTTTCTTAGCCTCCAGCGCACACATTTTTGCCTTAGCTCAGGAAGGATGGCTCCAGAGCAAACTAATTTATGCCGTAGCCAAATTGCTCGCTCACAGCTTTCATGCCAGTCGCTCAGAAAGTAGGTTTTTTGCTCACAAGACCCCCCACAGCTTAGAGGGAACATTGTTGGTAGGTGCCCCTGCCATCTGAGCCAGATGGGTGGCAACCCAAGAAAGGGCCTTTCTCAGTCATGGCATCAAAACTTTTGAACTCCCTCCCTACAGGGATTCAACTGCTTCCTTCTATCGTTGGCTTCGGCCAGAAATGCCAGGTGCCATCAGGAGGTCCACCAGTGGGGCCAGGACATTAGAAGCCCTCCCACTGTTCCCCCCCCCAGCACCAAGAATATAGAGCATCACTTGCCCCAGACCAAGAGTCTATATCTATAGTAAAAAGGTAAAGGTTTCCCTTGCTCAAGAGCTAGTCAAATCCAACTCTGGGGGCGGTGCTCATCTCCGTTTCCAAGCCGAAGAGCCACCGCTGTCTTCCGTGGTCATGTGGCCGGCATGACTAAATTCCGAGGCACACAGAACGCTGTTACCTTCCCACCAAAGCAGTACCTATTTATCTACTTGCAATTTCTTGCTTTCAAACTGCTAGGTTATACCTTGTGGCTAATAGCCACTGATGGACCTCTGCTCCATATGTTTATCCAATTCCCTCTTGAAGTCGTCCATGCTTGTAGCCGCCGCCACCTCCTGTGGCAGTGAATTCCATGTGTCAATCACTATAAGCACATAAGGTCCTTGGACATACCTAATTGTATAGACCTGTACCCATCCTAGGACATACACTCTGAAGCAAAGAAATACTACAGCTTTCACCTTAACAGAAATCTGAACAGATCTTTGAACGGATCTTTGGAACTGCCTGACAAGATGAAGCCATCAAAGTGGACAAAATCCTTCCAAGCGTTGGGGGGGGGGGTTTGTTGTAAAAGAGATGGGAAGGGATACTTTTGGCATAGGAAACAAAACAGACAGATCCACAAGACAGTCAGAGGAAAGGGTCCCAGAGATCACCCAAGGCGCCAACACTACAGTGTTCACAAATGTGTGATTTAAGAGATGTTGGGAGTCGGCCTCAACAGGTAGAACATCAACATCTCCTCCTCTTGCCTGGCCTGTCTAATCACGATGCACAGTTGTGAGCATAAGAAGCATAAGATCAGGATCATTAACCACTCAGCAGAAATGACAGATGTGCCTCCTGCTGA
>NW_015167068.1:571924-575277 GCF_001447785.1 Gekko japonicus
GAGTATTACGCGTCAACAGTTGAGTAGAAAGTTTATCCTTAGATCACCAGGAACACGGCCTTAGACCACTGACTCTGTTAAGCCTCCAACTCTAATATTCTGTGAAGTGCTCTGAGGGCCAATGGTTCTATGTAAATAATAATTAATAATTATAAGACTTGTCACAAACCATCATTACTCAAAACAGCACTCCGATTCTTGGTGAGATACATCTGATCAAGCCCCACTCAACTGGTACAGAAGACACTCCTTCAGACCATCTCTTCATCTATCTCAGGGGTGTCAAAAATGTGGCCCGGGGGCCGGATTAGGCCCCAGGAGGGCTTCTATCAGGCCCGCAGTGGAACTGGCTGTCTTCTGCTGCTTCTTCCAGTTCTGCTGCTGCTACGTCGTTGTAGGTTTGCAGCTTACAGATACACACCTGAACAGTGTACTCAAGATTGCAACAGCACAGGCATTCTGATGCAATAATTCAGAGCAAGAGGTGTCAGTTATCAGACACTGTTAAATAAACAAAATATTGCAAGAGCCAGTTTGGTGTAGTGGTTAAGTGTGCGGACTCTAATCCGGGAGAACCGGGTTTGATTCCCCACTCCTCCATTTGCACCTGCTGATGTGACCTTGGGTCAGTCACAAGCCCTGGCACAGCGGTCCTTGAAAAAGAGCAGTTTGTGTCAGAGCTCTCTCAGCCCCACCCACCTCACAGGGTGTCTGTTGTGGGGAGGGGAAGGGAAAGGAGTTTGTAAGCCGCTCTGAGACTCCAAGTGAAGGGCGGGGTATAAATCCAATCTCTTCTTCTTCTTCTTCTTAAGCATGATTTTATTTTAAGTTTTTTTTAAAAAAAACAACCTTTGTGTTTGTGTCCTTTATAAAGTTTGTATCTCCACTACCTAACATTACATTTTATGACACACATGGCCCGGCCCAACAAGGTCTCATTTATGTCAGATCCGGCCCTCATAACAAATGTGTTTGACACCCCAGATCTATCTCATCCTGCTTGTGCAAACAGAAAGCTGGGCTTGATGGTCCTTTGGTTGGATCCAGCATGGCGTTTCTTATGTGGCTGTTCCCCTGATTGCTCACAATACCGTCAGAAAATATTCTAGCAAGATTGGTTGCTGTTGAGTCATGGTTCGCCACTCGGCCGGTGAAGTTCTTCCGAAGTCTCTCCTGAACAGTTGCTAAACCACGACACAGCAGCAACTCATGAGGACTTTAGATATTCTGTCTTCTACAGGAGAGGAATAGGGCTGCCAGGTCCACTCGTCGCTCCAGTGGGGGGTGGGTGGGGGTGTCCAACTGACCTCCAGGCGACAGAGATCAGTTCACCTGGAGAAAATGGCCACTTTGGAAGGTGGACTCTATGGCATTGTACCCAACTGAAGTCCCTCCCGTCCCCAAACCCCACCCTTCCTAGTCTCCACACCCAAAATCTCCAGGCATTTTCCAACCTGGGGCTGGCAACCCTGAGAATGTCAAGGATTTAACCTTCTAATTCTTTAAAAAGAGGTTAAATTAAGGAGTCGTGGCACCATGCTATTCCTAATACTCCATATCAGTTAATTGTTAATTAATGACATGGGTCATGATGAACCAGAATCTCAGTTAAACAAAATGCATCCACATAGTCAAATAGTTTACATCTTTTCACACCAGAGGAAGAGGAGGAGGAGGAGGAGGAGGAGGAGATTGGATTTATACCCCGCCCTTCACTACCCAAAGGTGTCTCAGAGCGGCTTACAAACGCCTTTCCCTTCCCCTCCCCACAACAGACACCCTGTGAGGTCGGTGGGGCTGAGAGAACTCTTGACAGAAACTGCTCATTTTCAAGAACAGCTGTGCCCAAGGTCATCCAGCCAGGTGCAAGTAGAGGAGTGGGGAATCAAACCCGGTTCTCCCAGATTAGAGTCTGCGCACTTAACCACTACACCAAACTGGACCTGGCTACCCTACCCTGCCCCCTTCTCAATGTATTTCCCTAGCCCTCGTATCTTGAGCAGACTTCACCACAACCACCATTACGTACACATTGTTGGGCCCACCCTTGCCCCTCATTACTCAAAGTTCCATTCGTCCGTCCCTGTGTCACAGAGTTCCATTCCTGAATTAAGAAGACAGAAGGACAGGATGGGGGAGGGAGGAGAGACAGAATTGTTGCATTGTTTTCGGGGTTTTTTTTAAGTTGGAAAAGAAGGAAGAAAGGCTACAACGATGAACGAGAGAGAAGAAAGGGGGGGGTAGATATGAGATTAGAGGGTAAAACAACTAGAGAGCAAGAGAAATAAAAAACCCCAAAGGGGGAGGTATCTTTTGTCACTATGGGGGGAAAAAGTCTTCCTGCTTTCCAACCCCTCCACATGACTAATGCCACACCACGCTGGTCTCCGGTGCATTACACAAACAAAGCATAACTTGGGCCTCGGCAAACAAAGGCCTAAGTAACAGTGATTGAATTCATCTTAAAACAACAAATCAATTCTTCCCTATTAATGCCCTAAATACCAGCGTAGGAAGCGCTGTCCTTTCCTAATAAACAGCCATGTGTTCAATTACTGTCTGTTTTCCCCCAACTACTGCTCTCTTCAGTAATTACGGCGAGCAATGCATTCTACACTGACATTATATTAATGCGCTGGGAGGGGAGACCTTAAATACGAATTAAATCAAGGCTAAACATTTCAGAAAGCTTTGCGCGGTGTCGCACGAGTGCTAACAGCACATTACTTAGAAGGAGGCACAGAGGGGGTTTTCTCTTCAAGCGGATGCCACTTTCCCCTCTCTGATTAATAAAGCAAGCCGGGGTGGGGGGAGAGAAGGGAAGGGGGGGAGAGAAAGAGGATAACGAAAAGCGAGTATGGAAAAATAAGTCTAAAAATGAAACAAAACCTCCGCAACAACGCAGTGTCACCCTAGAAGCGGAGCGCGGTTAACCTTCCCTATTAGATCTCTGGATGCCGTTTTATCCGACAGAAAAAGAGAGGGGACACTCGTCAATAGCATCTCATAAATGCCTGCACATTATCAAATCGGTTTCGACGAATGGTAATAATAATCGCGAGAGGGGAGGCGGGAGGAGAAGGCAGGGAGGAGGAAACCTCCGGCAAGGAGCCAAGTAGCGACCAAAGGAAAACGGCAAACAGAAAACTTTCTGTTTCTTTTTTTTTAAAAAATAAAGAATTCAGAGACAAAAGCCCAAGGAGAGGAGATCAAGAAAAAAGTGCCTCGCCCTCTACACAACATGCAAAGCCGTATTCTGTTTTAACTGAATATTGAATCGCACCTAGTAAACAAGCGGAACAATAGGAGCGATGAAAGCTGTGCGGACTCCCTTACTCTCTTTATCTCTTTCA
>NW_015167068.1:575413-606073 GCF_001447785.1 Gekko japonicus
GGAATGCCGGGCTCCAGGTGGGGCTTGGGGATCTCCCAGAATTAGAACTCAGTCTCCAAACAACTGAGATCAGTTCCCCTGGAGAAAATGGATGCTTTGGAGGAATGGACTCTGTGGGGCACGGTACCCTGTCCTCCCCAGACGCCACTCCCAAACCTCCAGGAGTTTCCCAAGGTGGAGCAGTGACCGGGCAGGGGAACCTGGCAACCCCGCACCAAATAGACCTCAGGCTGACTGATCTCAGTCAGTCTGGGTGCAGTGGTCAGGACCGCGGATTCTAATCTGGGAGGACTGGGTTTGATCCCCCACTTCTCCACATGCAGTTCCTGGTGTGACTTCTGGTCAGTTACAAGTTCTCTCAGAGCTGTTCTCTCACCAGCAGTTCTTGAAAGAGCTCTGTGAGTCCCACCTACCTCCCAAGGTGTCTGTTGTGGGGAGGGGAAGGGAAAGGAGATTGTAAACCACTCTGAGACTCCAAATGAAAGGTGGGGTATAAATCCAATCTCTTCTTCTTCCTCCTCCTCCTCCTCCTCCTCCTCTTCTTCTTCTGCTTCTCCTTCCCTATTACTCCCAGGTCTACCTGGAACTGATTCCCTTATAAATCCACGAAGAGAATGACCAGATCGCATCTTGTGATCAATCGAAGAGGGAAGTGGGGTCCCACCCAAGAAGAAGAACCTTGCTGGATCGGTTTAAACGCATTTGTTTCCCTGATTTTTTAAAAAATATTTTATTTTGCTTTTAATTCCCATAATACAAGTTTACACAAAACGTCATGACAAAGGAAGGAATACCATTTAAACTAATTTATCAAAGATAACCTACAATATGTCCAAGTTGGATTGATTTATAATATATCTTTTGTCCTATCTTTATAATCCACTTGGGAACGTTCCCACAAACTTCCCCTGATTTTTACCTAACTCTCCTCCCCAATGGGAACCCCCAAAGTGGCTCACAAGATTCTCGCCTTTTTCAGCTTATCCTCACAACCACCTTGTGAGGTAGGTTATGGTGTGGAGAGCGCGCGCAGGGCAAAGCTTGTCTCTCCCTCTCTTACGATACTAGAACCTGGGGTCAATGCTCCCTCTAAGCTGTGGAGTCGTCTGAGCAAAAATTCAACTTTGTGAGCTACTGGCATTGAAGTTGTGAGCAAGCAGTTCGGCTACTGCATAAATTAGTTGGCTCTGGAGCCATCCTTCCTGAGCTAAGACAAAAATGTGTGAGCCGGAGGCTAAAAACCTGTGAGCTAGCTCACACGAACTCACCTTAGAGGGAACATTGCCTGGGGTCATCCGCTAAAGCGGAAGGGCGGGAGATTCTGGACAGATAGAAGGAAGTACTCGCTGCCACAGGATGTGGTGGCGACTACCAACTTGGAAGGCTTTAGAAGAGAGTGGGCAAATCCAGGGAGGATAAGGTGATGTCCGGCCACTAGTCACAACGGCGGCCAGTCTGGAAATCAGGGTTGCCAAGCTCCAGGAGGGGCCTGGGGATCTCCCAGAATCACAACTGCTCTCCAGCTGACAGAGATCATTTCAACTGGAGGAAATGGCTGCTTTGGAAGGTGGACTCTAAGGTATTCTACTGTGCTGATGTCCCTCCTTCCCCAAATCCCACCCTTCCCAGGCTTCGACCCCACCCCCCGAGTCTCCAGGAATATTCTAGCCCAGAGGTGGCAACCGTATTTGGGACAGATCTACAATGACAGCATGCAGTTCTCACACCGCAAGAGGGAGAGCATGGATACCTCTTCCCTGTCCAGCAAAGAGGAACGGAACCATATTGAGGGTGTTGCATAGAGAAAGGAGGCTAACCCTAACCCTCCAGGTCATGTTCACCCTCAGTACTATCTGCTCTAAGGTGATGGTGGGGAAACGCACTACTATATCATGCCTTGTATTCTTGGTGCTTCAGGGAGGGGTCAACAGTGGGAGGGCTTCTAGTGCCCTGGCCCCACTGGTGGACCTCCTGATGGCACCTGGTATTTCTGGCCACTGTGTGACAGAGTGTTGGCCTGGATGGGCCATTGGCCTGATCCAACACTCGCTTCTCTTATGTTCTTATGATACCTATTTTTTTTTCCTTTATGGTACAAAAAGCAGCTTAAAGGGAAGGGGAGACTGTGATTTGGAAAACGAGATGGGAGAAAGGTCTACGGAGGGTTGTTTTTAGCAGCTTTTAAAAGGAGGAGGATCGGATTATTGCTTTCATTTACTGGAAGCATGGGACAGGCTTCTACGTATGTAAGTGCCATCAAGTTGCGGACAACTTACGGCGACCCCAGCACAGGGCTTTCAAGGGAAGTGGGGAGCAGAGATGGATCGCCATTCCCTTCCTATGCAGGGCCTTCCTTGGTGGTCTCCCATCCGAGTACCGATCAATGCTCCCTCTAAGCTGTGGAGTCTTGTGAGCAAAAATTCAACTTTGTGAGCTACTGGCTGTCATGATCTGGGCTGTGCCACCAGAGGCCTACTAGGCCCAGGGAGCCTGGCTAGCAGTAGGTGAGGCTGGGCCTACAACTCCCAGAAGCCCCTGAGAGGTTTTGGAGCCAAAATTGACCAACAGGAAAAGAGGCGGCCTTGGAATAAAAAATCTGGTGCAGCAGGAAGAGCTGTTTTTTCTTCCAGAGGACAGAGCCAGAAGGAAGGCTGCTGCAGGGAAGAGACCCTCATCCTGAGGGAAGGGTGAGTAGTCTAGTGTCACTTGGAATAGTGAGCTAGGGACAGTATATATTTACACGCGTTAGGGCATTTGATTTCTTTTCTTTTCACCCACTTACTGTTATATTTCTGCACCTTGTTTGTTTGACCTCTTATACAATAAACTATTTTTAATGTTCACTCTGTCTGGTCCTCACGCCTATTATTCGGCCAAAAGGGAGGTCTGAAGGCCTGGGTAGGTGCTCTGGGCCTTCTCAGAGGAGCCTGGAACCAGAGTGGTGGCAGCGTCAGGTGACACCCTACCTGAGCCATGACTAGAGTTGCCAAGTATTACCTTTTGCTGGAGTGGGGGACTCCCGGCTCTTTCCTGGAGTGCGCACACGCGCCGCAACTACATCACCCGGAAGTGACGTGATGACGCCAGGCACGCTGGGGGCGGGGCCATGACCATCTGAGGGAAAACCATAGTGTTTTCCCTTGGATGACCGTGGCCCCGTCCCCAGCGTGCCCTACGTGGTTGCGTCACTTCCGGGTGACGCGCACGTTGGGGTGGGGTTCCCCTTGGGGCCCGATCCGCCGCCGGCGGGGAACGGGCATCTGGGGTGGGGGTTTCCCCGCCCCCCGGGGGGACTTGGCAAGCCTACCTGGAAAACTGGAGATTTGGGGATAGGACTTGGAGAGAACAGGGACCTCAGTGGGGCACAATGCCATAGAGTCCACCTTCCATTTTGCCCAGGGGAACTGATCTCTGTGGTCAGGAGATGAGTTGTAATCCTGGGCGACCCCCAGGTCCCACCCGGAGACTGGCATCCCGAGGACTAGACACGAACGCATGAGATCCATAATCGGATACCTAGTTTGTGTGAGCAGCGACGTGCTCCATGCCTTCCGAACAGCGGAGCCAACGGCCTGCAAGGAGCCCAGTGGAGCAGGCTTGGCCGGGAAAGGCAGAACGACAAAAGGGGCATTTTAATCAACCAGCTAGCCCAGGCCTTTATCCAAGCTCTTAGCCTCTGCCTGCCGCTCTCCTCTTCTCATTTGGCTGGAGTTCCTCCCCACTTGTCCCGCCTATCTAACAGGGCAGTTAGGAAAGGGGCCCAGGGAGCCATTCCAGCCCACGTCGATCCGGGCACAGGTGGCCAAGGAAACTTTCAAGTGAGCCCTCGGTTCGGTGCGGTGCCGTCCGTGCCTCCTCTCCGAGCCTCTCCTATTAGGCGCCGAGAAGACCCAAGCACCCGCCAGAGCTCAGCCAAGCAGGCCTCTTTAATTAGGGCAAGCGCTTGATAGCCACTTCGGCCTGCTCAAAACACACACAGCCGCGCAGGCCTGGGAGGTCTGATTAATTTTAATATGCACGGTCGTGACAATCGCCTCGGGTGGACAAGAGGCAATGAAGGGGCTCTGGTGTGTGTGTTTTGAAGGCGGGGGGGGGGGTGAGTATCCTTCTTGATCACTGATAAACAGGCCGGGGCGAAACGGTGCCGAGATGAGCGAGCCGCTAAGCGCCAAGAGCTGCAGACCGTTCAAAGGCAGGACAAGAGGCTTGCAAAACAGGTGGCCACCTCTTCACTCCCAGATAAATGGCATCCCCCAAAAGCCGTAGAGGGGGCAAGGGGGGGGAACAACGATGCTGGTACCATCTGTGGCGCTTATTCACACATTAACATGCCAGGTCAGGGGTGCCGCTGCGGAAGGCCACCCGGGAGACGAGGAAAGCAAATGGATTCTGGCAAAAAGGCAGTCAATGGGGAACGAGATACCGTCAGGTCAGGGTCTTAGAGGGATGCTCAAGATCTGAGAAGATGCTTCTAGGGATGCCAGCTTCCAGGTGGGGCCTGGGGATCTCCCAGAATTACAGCTCATCTCCAGACTACGGAGATCAGTTCCCTCAGAGAAAACAGCTGCTCTGGAGGGTGGGCTCTGTGGCGCTGGACCCCACTGGGGTCCCTGTCCTCCTCAGGCTCCACCCCCATATCTCCAGGAGTTTCCAAACCTGGAGCTAGCAGCCTAAGATGCTTCTCATCACAGGGGGAAAGAATGCCCGGTGGGCACTGGTTATTTCCTGCAGGACAGTGAAGGGCCACCAGGATAAGATCACGCTTGCAAAGTGTCCAGAGTGCATCACATGTGTCATTTTTACGGGCACATAAGAACATAAGAGATGCCAATGTTGGATCAGGCCAAAGGCCCATCCAGTCCAACACGCTGTGTCACACAGTGGCCAGAAATACCAGTGCCATCAGGAGGTCCACCAGTGGGGCCAGGACATTAGAAGCCCTCCCACTGTTGACCCCCCCCAAGCACCAAGATGACAGAGCATCACTTGCCACAGAGCCCCTATCTATACCTTGTGGCTAATAGCCACTGATGGACCTCTGCTCCATATGCCTATCTAATTCCCTTTTGAAGCCGTCCATGCTTGTAGCCGCCACCACCACCTGTGGCAGTGAATTCCATGTGTGAATCACTCTTTGGGTGAAGAAGTGCTTCCTTTTATCCGTTCTAACCCGACTGCTCAGCAATTTCATGGAGTGCCCACGAGTTCTTGTATTGTGAGAAAGGGAGAAAAGTACCTCTTTCTCTACCTGCTCTTTCCCATGCATAATCTTATAAACCTCGATCATGTCACCCCTCAGTCGTCGTTTCTCCAAGCTAAAGAGCCCTAAGCTCTTCACCTTCTGTAGGAAGGTGAGGGTCGTAAGGGCAAGCAACTCCAGATTGGGAAATAACCAGAAATTGTGGGGCGGTGGGCGGTGAAGCCTGGGGAGGGCAGAGTTGGGGGAGGGACCTTGGCAGCACAGAGCCCCCCCCCCAAAGCAGCCGTTTTCTCCAGGGGGATGGATCTCCGTCGTCTGTAGATCAGTTGTCATTCTCGTAGATCTCCAGGTCCTTCCTGGAGTTTGGCAACCCTCTGGATGCCTGCCTTAGATAGTGCACATACAGAAGGGGATTCAGGCTTCTCTGCGCTGCTTTCTTGACTCAAAACTGTCCAGGAGGGACATCTTTATTTATTTATTTGCTTGCTTGCTTTATTTAGGGGGTCCCAGGCAATGCTCCCTCTAAGCCGTGGAGTCTTGTGAGCAAAATTGTGAGCAAGCAATTTGGCTACTGCATAAATTAGTTTGCTCCGGAGCCATCCTTCCTGAGCTAAGACAAAAATGTGTGAGCTGGGAGCTAAAAAACTGTGAGCTAGCTCACACTAACTCAGTTTAGAGGGAACTCTGCTCCCAGGGCGTCTGTTGTGGGGAGGGGAAGGGAAAGGAGACTGTAAGCCGCAGAGATCTTTCACATTACCGACTGCCTGGTCCTTTTAGCAGGAGATGCTGGGGATTGAAACGGGGACCTTCTGCATTCAAGGCAGATGCTCTGCTACTGAGCCACGGCCCCTGAAGGGATTACTGTTTCATATTACTAACTGCTCCGGATGTTTCCTCAATGGCTTTGGATGGTTGGTGCCTACTAGATGGAAGACACTACAGAAGGACTCCCTCCAGTACCAGAGGCGGTAAAGATAAAGGTAAAGGTTTCCCTTGCTTGAAAGCCAGTCGATTCCAACTCTAGGGGGCAGTGCTGATCTCCGTTTCAAAGCCGAAGAGCCAGCGCTGTCCAAAGACGTTCCCGTGGTCATGTGGCCGGCGTGACTAGACGCTGAGGCGCACGGAACGCTGTGACCTTCCCACCGAAGCGGTACCAATTTATCTACTTGCAATTTCTTGCTTTCGAACTGCTAGGTTGGCAGGAGCTGGGGCCAGAGACAGGAGCTCACTCTGTCACACGGCACTCGGGTCTCGAACTGCCGAACTACAGACCTTCCGGTCTGCAGCTCAGTGTCTTAACCTCTGAGCCACCGCGACCACTAGAGACAGTAGACCTCTTTAAATCAGGTTCTGGGGAGCACAGGCAGGATAATGCTATCGCTGTCTTCCTGTTTGTGGGCTTCCCAGAAGTGGCTGCTGGACTAGATATGCCTTTGGTCTGATCCAGCATGGCTCTTATAGTCTTACGTTCCATCTAATGCCCAGTTTCAAACCTTCTCCTCTCCAGCTAACCTATGCAAGACTTTATCTATTTCCCCATCGAGTTGCCAACCTCCAGGTGGCGTCTGGACATCTCCTGCTATTACAACTGGTCTCCAGACGACGAGGATCAGTTCTCCTGGAGAAAACGGCTGCTTTGGAGGGTGGGTTCTAGGCATCGTACCCTGCTGAGGACCCTCCCCAGGCTCTGCCCCGCAAATCTTCAGTTGTTTCCCAACCCAGAGCTGCTAACTCTATTCTCCTGCAATGGAAAGTAAAACTGTATAGACCTAAACAGAGGTTGGGTTCCTGATCGTTGTCAGTACATCACAACTCACTTAAGAAATCAGGCTTGCCGGCGTACTGCAGCAGCCAACATCCCTAATTAATATCCCTGAATACTAATCTGATTAACAGCCAAACCACAAGAAACCGTTCTCCCGCTATCACAAAAGAGGGGAAAGAAAAGTTTTCCTGCGAACGCTCTCACTTTTGACCACTTTGGTTTCTTTCTTTCTTTTTTGCCCTTAAGGAAGCTGTATCAGCATTCCTAGATGCCTTTTTATCAACCGGGAGAAAACAAAACCTACAAAGCGGCCAACCTTTGAGGATCTAAAGCATGAGCAATTTGGAAAAGATTCTAAGCAACATGGAAGGGTACGGGGGGGGGGGACACCCCACCATCTACTGAAATCAACTTTTGGATTACCACTATTAAATTATCAAGGAAGAGGGGGGGGGACCCTTGAAGGTGAGAAACGAGCAAAGCGCTTTGAGTCAGGAACAGCTGGCACGGCTTCAGACTAGCCCTCTTCTTATAACGTTAAAACTGTGGGTAACAAAGATTTCTGCCTGCGCGACGCTAAAAGGATTCCTTCCACACAGCCCCGGTTCACACAGGGCTTTCTTCCCTTTCTTTACCCCCCCCCCCTTTTAATCATCAGTCGGGTTTTGCGTGGCTCCATATGGTGGTGCGTTTGAACGAAGGCGCTCAGAGGTGAGGCGCTACTTGCTCTACCGAGAGAGAGTTGTGAGTTGTAGTTGGGGTATTTGATGGGGATGTACTACTCAGAGGGACGTGTTAGCAAGGTGCGCGGGTGATATCCTTCCCCAGCAGTGGGAGAGAGGGGAGGAAACTAAACTTGAAAGCTCTGGACGGCACAGTCCCCTTGTTTGCCCTTCAGTAGAAAAGGCATCAGAAAGCCTCTTTAGCGAAGGCCGTTGAAAAAGGACAGTGAAGTACCAAACAACATTCAAAACTCAGCCAATTAGAGTATCCTGAGGCTTTTCCTCAGGTTTCGACTTACATATGTCTCCCCCTCTTTTTGTTCTTTCTCCATCTTGTCAGATGTGCTTCAAAGAACAAAAAAAACAAAAACCACACACACACACACAAAACAACCCAGGAGCTTGCTGCTTCAAAGGGTCCTCTCTTGTTGTGTCCATTAATGACCGCCTTTGAGACATTCATGGCTTACGGAAGAGCTGTAGGCCTCTTGATTCCCCTAACAAGAGATGGTGAATAAAAAGTTTGATAGTATTAGGGGGACACACGTGCAGTTCACAATTCATAGGGTTGCCAACTCCAGGTTGGGAAATCCCTGGAGATTTGGGGGATGGAGTCTGGGGAGGGGAGACATAGAGCTGCCGACTATTAGAGATCTGGCTGGAGCTTGCCTGCTGTTACGACTGATCTCCGGGAAACAGACAGTAGTTGACCGGAGAAAATGGCCACTTTGGAATGTGGACGCTATGGCATTATAGCCCACTGGAGTCCCTCCCCTCTCCAAACCCCGCCTTCCTCAAGCTCCAACTCCAAAGTTTAAGGACATAAGAAGATAAGAGAAGCCAATGTTGGATCAGGCCAATGGCCCATCCAGTCCAACACTCTGTCACACAGTGGACAAAAATACCAGGGGCCATCAGGAGGTCCAGCAGTGGGGCCAGGACATTAGAAGCCCTCCCACTGTTGCCCCCCCCCAAGCACCAAGAATACAGAGCACCCCTTGCCCCAGCCTGAGAGTTCCTATCTATACTTTGTGGCTAATAGCCACTGATGGACCTCTGCTCCCTATGTTTATCCAATTCCCTCTTGAAGCTGTCTGTGCTTGTAGCTGCCACCACCTACACCACCTACATTTCTAGGTATTTCCCAACCTGGAGCTGGCAATCCTAGATGGGGAGGGACCTCAGCAGATTGTTATGTAATGGAGGCCACCTTCAAAAACAGCAATTTTCTCCAGGGGAATGGATCTCTGTAGCCTGGAGATCAGTCAGAATTCTTCTCCATCCACCCCAGGAAGGTTAGCAATTTACGAATGTCCAACCCTGAGATTATTATGGTATCGTAGTCCGAGTGTTGGACTATGATACGGGAGACTCCAGGTTCCACTCCCCATTCTGTCATGAAATCTTGTTGGGAGACCTTGGGCCGGTCACACCCTCTCGGCCAAACCCACCTCACAGGGTTGTCGTGAGGATAAAATGGAGGAGAAGAGAATGCTGTAAGCCGCTGTGGGTCCCCATTGGGGGAAAAGGCAGCATTTAATTTTTTTTTAAGTAAAATAAATTAAGTGAAATAAAAATAAATTAAGTAGGAGATTCCCCACCACCTCCAGATATGAGAACTTATATAGTCTTCTGATTTATAATGTGAATGTATGCATCTAATACCCTGACCTGGATAGCTCAGGCTACCCTGATCTTGTCAGATCTCAGAAGCTAAGCAGGGTCAGGCCTGGTCAGTATTTAGGTGGGAGATCTCCTAGGAATACCAGGGCTGTGCCGTGGAGGCAAGCAATGGCAGACCGCCTCTGAACATCAAGCTGTGACTTGACATCAAACAAACAGACATCAAAACACAACGACATTACGTCTCCCTGGGCTGTGATAGGACTTTATTAAGACTAAGTTGCTGTCCCACATTCCTTAGTCTTTCCCTGAATTAAATAATAGGCAGTGTGTTATCAATGCCCAAGTATGCCAGGGGCAGGAGGGGAGATACATGTAAAATGAAGGAACTGAAAGCTGTGGCTGCACTTTGCTTCAGATTTGGAAATAAGAAAAGAAAACAACAGGAACCCCTGACTGCATCAGCTGCACTTCAGAACCGGTAAATTCAGAATGCCGGTAAATTCAGAATGCCGAATTTCTGGAAGAGGCTTGCATAAGGGACGTTTGGGAAGTCGCTCTACCTGGGAAGAGGAGGGGGGAGACACATATCCATGCCCCATTGGAGATTTTGAAGGCTGGGGATGGAGGTGAACTTACCAGGAACGGAGATGGAAGAAGCCGGAAATAAACACAACGTGCCTACATCACCTGGAATTCACATGGGGGGATGTTGGGGGCTACGCTCTGGTTTGTGGGCAAAACCTCTATGGTAGAATTAGCTTCTACCATAGAGTTTTGCCCCCCCACACACACATTAGTCCAAATGGGCCATCAGGGCAATGAACAGGCTCCAGGGCATAGTGCATTCTACTGGATTCTACAGCGAGGTTCACATGAGTCTACACAAGCAAGACAAATCAGTACATTTGCCGGATATGAATTCATTCTGTACAGCGCCCCCCCCCCCTCAGTAACAGGCTGGGTAATTTGACACCGTAGCGATGGATGCATGGATTTGCTGATGGCACTGACCCCTGCGCTCAAAGTCAGGCAAGTTTTTGAGAACGAACCCTTAGCCATCTCAAGAACAAGAAGGGGGAGGAGTGTCAAGTGATGGTGTTGCAATATTCTGCATTGTCAGGTGCGATGAAGCTCACTTATCTTAGTGGTTGCACAAACTTTTTTCTAAAACAGATTAAGCAACCTGCTATAAAACTGCGCAATCTTTGCGCCTGCTGCATGGAAACAGACCTTGGGAGCTATGCAGAAGCAACATTCCACCCGAAGTCCTTTCGACCCTGGAGGGAAATAAACACCCTTTTAAATAGTAGCCCAAATGGAGGCGGTAATTACAGAAATAAAAAAAAAAGAAAACAGAAAACCAACACAGAAACCAAGTTCCAAGCACAAAATCATGCTTTGGAAGTTAAAAACAAACAAAAGAACTTAACTCTCCACAGAGAGAAGTATATGATTGCACTTTTTAAAAATCCCCTCCTTTCTGTGCTTTGGAAGATCTATAATGTGAATTTAAAGAAATATTCCTGAATGCACATAGACATCAGGGGCCACACATTACGATCCTGCACTCCAATCAAACTAATCATCTGGGGGGGGGGAGAAGAAGAAGAAGAAGAAGAAAAGGTCTCTTTTTGGCTTTTCCTTATGTCAAACCCAGCATCTTCAAAGAGACTTCTAGTTCCCTATTAGGGCCAGAGATAAATCCTTTACTATCCTCTGATATCTTAAGAAAATAGCAAGAGGGAGGGAAACCATGCCCTTAGCTCATCCTGCTAATGACTGTAGCTGTGAGAACAATACCCGGGCCGACGGGGAATCCGACTAAGGGCCAGAGGTTTGCCACAGTCTACGAGGCTTCTCCAAACCCACTCCGTTATCTTCATTAGCGTACACCAGAGATAGAAAAGGACTGAATCGTCTTTTGAAATAAAAGTTCGAAAGGAGAGGCTGTTTCATATGCAATGAAGCCATGCAACTTCAGTAACAGATTTATGCCTGGGGGAGGGGCGGAGGAGCAAGCATCGGTGTCTACTGCACCAGTGCCGAATCGAACTCTGCTGATTCTCGGTTTTCAGTCAAGTTGGGCTGGAATGTCTTTCCTGTACTGCTGTCATGAGGTAGCTGTACAGGAGAACATCTTTATCTGCAGGATCATAGAGTGCTTCCACGTAGGGTGGCGCAATCATAGAGTGCTTCCATGTAGGGTGGCGCGATGTCGGGTGGAGCCTCTCTCTCAGATGAAAGTGGTGGTGGTGGGAAGTGTCATCAAGTCACAACTGACTTATGGCAACCCCCTAGGGTTTTCCCGGCAAGAGATGTTCAGAGGGGGTTTGCTATTGTCTTTGTTGTGACCCCAGACTTCCAAGACAGAGGCTATGCAATGTGATTGCACCACCCTATGAAGACGAAGAAGAAGAAGAAGAAGAAGAAGAGATTGGATTCATACCCCGCCCTTCACTACCCAAAAGTGTCTCAAAGTGGCTTACAAACTCCTTTCCCTTCCCCTCCCCACAGCAGACACCCTGTGAGGTAGGTGGGGCTGAGAGAGCTCTTGACAGAAACTGCTCTTTTTTCAAGAACAGCAGTGCCAGAATTATGGCTTGCCCAAGGTCACATCAGCAGGTGCAAGTGGAGGAGTGGGGAATCAAACCCGGTTCTCCCAGATTAGAGTCTGTGCACTTTACCACTACACCAAACTGGCTGTGCTAGAGCTTGTGACTGACCCAAGGTCACATCAGCAGGTGCAAGTGGAGGAGTGGAGAATCAGACCCGGTTCTCCCAGATTAGAGTCTGTGCACTTAACCACTACACCAAACTGGCTGTGCTAGAGCTTGTGACTGACCCAAGGTCACATCAGCAGGTGCAAGTGGAGGAGTGGGGAATCAGACCCGGTTCTCCCAGATTAGAGTCATCACACTTAACCACTACACCAAACTGGCTCTCACTTAACCACTACACCAAACTGGCTATGCAGAAGCTCTCTGGGATCCTGCAGATAAAGATGTTCCCAAGTGCAGCTACCTCATGACAGCAGTACAGGGAAGACAGTACAATGCTGGCATATATTGAACAGCTAGGACAGTGGTGTCAAACATAAGGCCTGGGGGCCAGAACTGGCCCATCCAGGGCTCTAATGTGGTCCGTGATGAACCAGTGCAAGGGAGGGAACTGGAGACTGCTCAGGGAGGGGAGTGGGTGGAGCCACTCTAATTGTGGCTTCAGCACGGTGGAACAACCTCATCTGCAGCAGCCAAGCAGCGTGGGAGTGTCTGCCCAGGGCTGCACCGCTGGCTCTCCAGTCCACCCATATGGGTTTTCCTTTGCACCCCCTCCCAGCCCACAAGGCCTTGCAGTGAGGATACACCAACTTGTACCTTACCAGCTGCTGTCCTTTATACAGTTTATATTTCCATTACCTGGCATTACGTTTTATGGTGCACATGGCTCAGCCTGACAGAGTGACATTTATGTCAGATCCAGCTCTCAGTTCGACAACACCTCTGAGCTAGAACACACAGACACAGAGACAAACAGCCAACTCACAGCATCTTATCAACTAAGAAAACCGTGAGGTCCTATTAGACCAGATTCTGTGATTGACCTCCTGATGGCGCCTGGTATTTTTGGCCGCTGTGTGACAGAGTGTTGGACTAGATGGGCCATTGGCCTGATCCAACACTGGCTTCTCTTATGTTCTTAATCAACCCCACCCCACAATCCCGCCCAACCGTAGACTGCTCTCTGGGAGGAATCAGAGGGAATTCTGATGAGGATCACTACCCACTTTAACTTACTTTCCCTCACAGGGGACCACAGACTCCGGAGATAAATAAAAGGTAGTGGAAGGCAAGACAGGAAAACAACTTGTGGGTTCCGCTACTCAGAGATCTCAAACACTAACTGAATACTGATATTATTCTGTCCCTAGGAGGAGAGAAGGACTCAGTCCTAAATGGGATAGAACGGGGAGAACCAGATGATTTCCCCATCACTACCCTACACTTCACAGCATTCACGACCAGCGAGCCTTTTGCTAATCAGCCACCATCGAGAGCACACATGAACACCAATGTGTTCAGTGCTTTGTTTTCTCTGGATTTCATGCAAAACTTGTGGCTTCTGAAAAAAGAAACAGATAAAAAGAAGGGGGAAAGGAGAACTCAGGGTAGATCACTTTTTAAAAAGCCTTTCGAAAAGACAGAAAGCTCCCTGAACAGAGAAATACAAATGCTGAGAATGTTAGTATCAATGCAGGTGAGAAGTTGTACCTGAAGCTGATGAAGGTGAAAGCTTACACCAAAGACCATTTTTGCAGTAGTGAAATTCCCTGCATTGGTGTTTTTAAAACCGTTCATTATGTGAAATTTTCTGGAGTAGATTTTTCCTCACCAGGCACAAACCCAAAGTTTTCTCCTTCTTACCCTGCATTTTTGGAATCCCCAGTTTTAGCGAGTTCCGAAACAGGATGAAATTGGTAAGCAATAATGGTGAGTGGCAGGAGGTGACAACACGGAGGGGCAACTATAGCCAGTGGTGTGGAAGGGAAAATGGGTTTTTTCCCACCTTCTCCCTCGAGTCCTCATGAGTCCCCCTCTTGTCATTTGACTATGAGCCACCAAGGCCACAGCTAGGGTTGCTGTGTGCCTGCTAGGGGGAGGCGATCAATGGACCTTGCTCTCTGGCATTCCAGTAGCTGGCAGGAGAAAGAAAAAGTGACAACACACCTCTCTAGGAAGTGCTGAAGACCACAGAAGTAACAACACACCTCTCTAGGTCATGCTGAAGACTAGTTCAGGGGTGTCAAACATGCGGCCCCGGAGGGCTTCTATCAGGCCCACAGTGGAACTGGCTGTCTTCTGCTTCTTCTTCTTCCAGTTCTGCTGCTGCTGGGTCATCATAGGTTTGCAGCTTACAGATACACACCTGAACAGCATCCTTAAGATTGCAACAGCACAGACATTTTGATGTAATAATTCAGAGCAAGAAGTGTCAGTTATCAGACACTGTTAAATAAATAAAACATTGCAAGAGTGCTAATGTTTTAAGTATGTTTTTATTTTAAGTTAAAAAAAACACCTTTGTGTTTGTGTCCTTTATAAAGTATATATCTCCGCTACCTGGCATTACATTTTATGACACGCATGGTCCGGCCCAACAAGGTCTCATTTATGTCAGATCCGGCCCTCATAACAAATGAGTTCAACACCCCTGGACTAGTTGATGGGGACCTGCAAACACATGCGCAAGCTTGAGACAACACACCTGTCTAGGAAGCGCTGAATACCATAGAAATGACAACATGCCTCTCTAGGAAGCGCTGAAGACCATAGACTTTTTGGTGATTCTTAGAGAGGAGTGATGTCACTTCTGGGGAACCCCAAGTCCTCACTCTACCCGGTCTGGCCTGGCAACCCTACTTATAATAAATTTGAACCTTAGGATTCCCTCTTACTTTTGGAATGTTATGTGATGTTAAATCCTTCTGAGACGGATTAATACATGCCAGATTTGGAGATTCCATTTATAGAAATCAGTTGGTACAACACAGGATTGTATCTGTTTATAACTGAGATATATGGGATTTTTTTAAAAAAATATTTATTTATTTATTTATTTCTTCCCATTTATAGGCTGCCCTTCCCAGAAGCGGGCTCAGGGCGGGTAACAAAATACCATTTATACAAAATATATTAGTTAATGTAAAAACATTAAAATTGAAAACATGATCATAATTATTAAAATGGTGGTCACAGCTAATAACAAGATTTTTTTATTTCTGGTTGTGGGAGGTTCCTGGCCATAGCCAGTAGTTGTTCACAGAGTGACAAACACCTCAGGGAGGCGATAGTTGGCCGTCCGCTGGCTCAGCTGAAGGGCCTGG
Source organism: Gekko japonicus (assembly GCF_001447785.1). Lineage (NCBI taxonomy): Eukaryota > Metazoa > Chordata > Lepidosauria > Squamata > Gekkonidae > Gekko > Gekko japonicus. The sequence goes on from NW_015167068.1 coordinate 590,608, forward strand.
AGGAACAGCTCTATCTTGTAGGCCCTGCGGAATTGAAGTAGATCCCGCAGGGCCCTGATATTCAACGGGGAGCATGTTTTTCACAAACAACCACTTATTGGGGAAAATCCCCCCCCCCAAAAAAGAAGTCTAGAAAAGGGAAACTTCAGGGGAAATTGCAAACGTGCCATTTTCATAATCTGCCTGCTTCTTCTGCGGCTGCTATTGTCAATGTTAGAATGGCCATTGTTTTCTCCTTCTTCCCCCTCCCTCCCTCCCTCCCTCCCTCCAGAGGGGGGGGATTTTCAAAATAGCCACTTTGTTAATGTCACTTTTCACCACTTGTCGATTTCATCTCCCTTCTCCGCCCCACCCCGCCCCAAAGCAGGTTCACCAATAAACTCTCTCTTTCCTAAGCGGCTCCCCCCTTCAACTTCCCAACTTTTGTTATTGATTTTTTTTTTAAGGTAGAGGGAGAGGCGAGAACCTGGAGGTGGGATAAAACCCACCTCATTTTCTATTCATTTTTTTTTGTCTCCTCGATGGGGAATGAGCTGAAGCATGAATATAGCACCCTCATAATGATTTAACTAGAGCTTAATGAAATTTTCATCACAACCTGCTGTTCATTTTAATGGCCTTTGAAAGACAATAGAACAATGGCTGGAGGGAAGAAAAGGGTTTTTTTTTTTTTGCTGTTGCATACATTTGTTTAAAATCCCAGACATTCTGTAGTTTCTCCCCCTCCCCCCCCTCTTCCCTCGTCTCTTCACAAAGCTGTAGGTCTTTTGTTTGTGCTATACATTTTCATCTGAGCAGAGCCGAGATAATGCATAAGCTCTGTTACCATTCTTGTGTCTCGCTGTAACCTTTGCTTAATGGAGTCTCTGGAGCATGCCTGGCCTCCCACTCAACGCGGTATCTGCACAACCTGCCCCCCCATCTCTCCTCCACCCCACCACCCCCACCCTCCCATCATCTACTCCAGAGATGTGACGTGGGCTTCATCCCCAGGAAGTCCTTTCCAGGTGAAAAGTATGAAATGGTCTTCCTGGCGGAGGCTGTAATATCCGCGTGAATGCTAACGAGAATGTTCCAATCTGTCTAATATCTCTATTGGGTGGTGGAAAGGGGGTAAAACGGAAGGGGCAGGGGAGGCGGGATAAATGGCCATTAAACAAAGCAGTTGTTTTCTAGCAGGGTCTTAGTGTGGGACCTCCTTCAATAGCAACAGGCTAATTTACAATCGTGTCACACATGCATGGGTGTGCAGGTCCCCTTCAAAAAGTTTCTTGGCGTGTAAAGTCGTCCCCCCCCTTTTTTCCCCCTCTTACACAGAATCCCAGACCCATGGAGAAGAGAAAATATCAGGTCCTCAGGCTCGGCTTGATTTCGGCTTTTCGCTTCGGTCCAAGCAGAGAAAAATCCGAATACGAAACAGCGAAATTTTCAGTCTTTAGGATTACAGCCTTTAGACTGCTCAAAAATGAGCTACTGTTCCTCTTCTGTGTCCAGGGTTGCCAGCCTCTAGGTGGGGCCTGGAGATCTCATGATGAACACATGAAGCTGACCTATACTGACTCAGACCTTTGGTCCATCAAGGTCAGTACTGTCTATCCAGAATGGCAGTGGCTCTTCAGGGTCTCAGGCAGAGAAAAGTCTTTCACTTCACCTACTCCTTGGTGCTTTCAACTGGAGATGCCGGGTATTGAACCTGGGAACTTCTGCATGCCAAGCAGATGCTCTACCACTGAGCCACAGCCCCTCCTAGTATTGCAACTGATTTCCAGACTATAGAGATCAGTTCCCCTGACTTAAAATAGCTGCTTTGGAGGGTGGACTGAATGGCTCCACTGAGGTTCCTCTCCTCCCCAACCCCCCCCTCTCCGGGTTCCACCCATAAATCTCCAGGAATTTCCCAACATGGGGTTGGCAACACTATCTGTGACACTTCTTGTGCTGTCTGCTCGGCACAAATTGCTGTATAAAAAACTAGGGATGGGCATGAACCTAAAAATTCCAGTTTGGTTCGGGACAGCCCTCAAACCAAACCGAGCCAAAATGCCCTGAACCGGTCAGTTGGGTTCCTCCTTTCTCCCAGCCGTGTCTTGGGAGGCTGGCAGCCGGGGGAGGGGGGGAGCAAAACTGACCAGTGAGATGGCTTGTAGCGGACCCGCACCGCTCAGCTGTTAAGTTTAAATGGCCCGAACAGCTGAACTGAACCAGAAAAAAGGCATCTTTGCCGAACAGTGGTTCAGGAGCTCCAAACTGGGCAAAGCTCATGCCTTTTCTTGGTATGCAGAAGGCCTCAGGTTCAATCCCTGGCATCTACAGTCAGAAAAACCAGGTGGTAGATTATGTGAAAGGCTCCGGAGAGCTGCTGCTGGTCTAAGTAGACAATACTGAACGTGATGGACCAATGACCTAATTCAGTATAAGGCAGCTTCATTTGTGTTCAATCAGATCCTGGTTTAGAGGCTGCTGCCACCAGCTCACTGGTGGGAGAGGCATAGCCAGAGCTGGTGAATTTCAGTGGCTGGAGAGCTACGCCTGGACAAGACCGATATGGGTCCCAATCCCTAGTGGAGATCACCACATGAACCTTGAGCCACCCTTATGTGGCTCCAGTGTTTTTCCACAGGGTTATTGTGAGATTAACATAGATTTACCCAGTATCCACACTGCTCTGACCTTCTTGGAAGAATGGCTTGCTGAAAGTGTCTTCGATACATAGGTTGGCTGTGGTGTTTCTCATAAGTACAGGGGACCATATGGCTAGGGACTCCAGCTTTGTTGAACCTGCAGGAATATGTCGGGAAAATACCCATGTCTACCCCAGTTTATTTGGGGAGAGCAGCAGGGGGGGAAAAATGAGTCAAAACCAAGCAATGAAGTTCTAGGGCTGACAAATTACAAATTAAAATGTCACTGGAATTGGATGACATCTATGCAGGAGTCCCTGCAGAGCTGAAATGTGAAGCTGTCGGTCTTCTTTGGTGAAATGTGTACTGACGCTAATACTGGCCTCCTACCCTTGAGGACTGGAAGGCAGCCAACGTAACACCCATATGTAAGAAACGATCCAGGGAGAGCCAAAATATTATGGACCCATTAGCTTAATTTTTGTTCCCTGTAGATTTGTGGACAACAGATGGGACGATAATGGCAAAGGATTGAAAGAGGGAAAGGACTGAAAGAGGGAGACTATTCCCATAATTAAAACATTTTAAAGGGGAAATTCTAAGCCCGTTCCCCAATTGCTACCTTTGGCCTGGAAACTGAGCACGGAATATATTGAAAAGAGTCTGTTTCTTAGCCTGAGAAAATGTAAACCTGAATATTCAGCCTCCCATTCACAATCTCCTGGAGTTAGGCCATGTTATTTCACAGATGGATGTGAAAGTTGAGAATAAGTTGACCTGGCACTATATACAGAAGATCCATATTGCATTTGCCTTGAAGTAACCTGCAGTTAAAAGATGGTTTACATCTGAGAGGAAACAAGGTAAGCAAAGTATTTTGTAGGAGGGAAAATGCTGCAGAAATGATAAAAAATACTACCATACTGTTCAGACTTGGTCCAGAAGTGGGAGGATACTTATGGAGGTATCTGTTCTTCAAACTGTCTATCTTTAGCCCACGGGAAGAGCAGAAGTTCAACTTCTCATAAAATATTTTGAGTGAAATACTCTCAAATGGGTACCCGTGGCATTAGCCAACCCCAGGGTTGTTGTTTTTTTATATTGATAGGTTTACCATTCCATCTTGGCCTTTCTCCTAAAGCTACTCCGTTGTTATCACCGGGTTTCCCCCCCATCAGTTTCAAGAACATTAATAACCCAAGAGGATGTAGGAAGGAAGCAATCTCTACTGCTCCAGTCGCCATGGTGATTCGTTTTCTCCAAACAAATTTAGATGGTCCAAACAGCTGACAAAATACCGTTGGATTTCAGCCAGAGCTCCATGAGATGAGGCTGGACTGGTGCTAACAATGGTGTGAAAAATTCTCAAGTCTTTCAGAGTCTATTTTTGTTTAATTCACAATCCATCATCCATTGTGATGGAGCTGCATTTTCTTGAGACATATTTTCACACAACCGATGTGTGTTTTGGGTTCCACTTACAACATTGGCTTTCTTTCCCAAGCGCCCGTGGCCAGAATGTCAAGATAAAAGGAAAGGATGAGGTGAACATACAAAACAGCATCTATCTTACTCAAAAGAAGAGGGTATCAAGTGAAGAGTAAGAAGAGATTGGAATTATACCCCACCCTTCAATACCTGAAAGAGTCTTGGAGCCAGGGCAGGGGGCCCTCCCCACAACAGACACCCTGGGAGGTAGGTGGGGCTGAGAGAGCTCTGAGAGAAATGCTCTTGAGAGAACAGCTCTGAGAGAACTGGTTACTGACCCAAGGTCACACCAGCAGGTGCATGTGGAGGAGTGGGGAATCAAACTCAGTTCTCCCAGATCAGAGTTCACACTCCTAACTACTACACCTACACAGCACAAAGAACAAGGAGGAGGAGGAGGAGGAGATTGGATTTATACCCTACCCTTCACTACCCAAGGGAGTCTCAGAGCGGCTTACAGACTCCTTTCCCTTCCCCTCCCCACAACAGACACCCTGTGAGGTAGGTGGGGCTGAGATAGGGTTGCCAAGTCTGGCAAACTCACCAGCGGGGGAGGCTCGGACAAGTCCGGAAGCAGGCTCAGTATGCGCGTGCTGCCGCCACATCACCGGAAGTGACGTGCGACGTTGCTGACATTGGGGGCGTGGCCCAGCTCGTCGGGGGGGAACGGGTGGGAAACCATCTGGTTTTTCCCCCGATGAGCTCAGCCACGCCCCCAACGTCAGCAACGTGGCTGCGTCATCTCCGGTGACGCAGCTTTGGGGGGCGGAGTTCCCCCCGGGGCCCGATTCTGCCGCAGCGGAAATCGGGCCTCCAAAGCAGAGGTTTCCCCGCCCCCATTTGGCAACCCTAGGCTGAGAGAGCTCTGACAGAAGCTGATCTTTTTCAAGAACAGCTGTGCCAGAACTACAGTTTGCCTTAGGTCGTCCAGCAGCCGCAAGTGGAGGAGTGGGGAATCAAACCCGGTTCTCCCAGATTAGAGTCTGCGCTCCTAACCACTACACCAAACTGGCTCTCAGTGGTCCCAGTGAGTCTCCACAAGAGAAAACAAAACCAACCAACTTAGAAAGCATTACTGAAGGTCTGTCATGACCTCTCTGTGATAATCACTTTGAGCCAGAATCACTTCTTAGAAGGTTCTTGGCCCCTGTATCCATCAGGGAGCAATTCTCTCTGGAAGAGGAGAATGACTGTGAATTTACCAGAGCCCCCTAATAGCAGGGACAGCTCAGAGGTGTTTGAAACCCCAGAATATTATCACACTCCTCAGAGTTTGCATTGGAGAAGGCAAAAGGCAAACTTTAAGGGAATTAAGTAATGCTTTTGGGTAGTCATGTTGGTCTGCAGCAGAAGGGTTAAATTCAAGCCCAGTAGCAATCTAGAGACCCAACAAGATTTTCAGATACCTAAGAACAAGAGAGCATAAGAGAAGCCAATGTTGGATCAGGCCAATAGCCCATCCAGTCCAACCCTCTGTCACACAGTGGCCAAACATACCAGGTGCCATCAGGAGGTCCAGCAGTGGGGCCAGGACACTAGAAGCCCTCCCACTGTTGCCCCCCCCCAAGCACCAAGAATATACAGCTTCACTTGCCCCAGATGTCCTATCCAGGGGTCATTTCCTGCGGGAGCGCACAGGAGCAATAAGGAGCCCAGGGGGCAGGCACATGCAAGAAGCCCCACCCCCTGCTCCCAGCAGCTCTCAGTTGGGCCATGAGGAGCAAGAAGCAGCCATGTAAGTTGCAGAGCCCCCCCTCCCCCAGACCGCCTTCAGGTACAAGCTCTCCCTCCTCTGTGAGGGCAGATCTGCGCGTTCCGCCCCCCCCCCCAATAACTAGCAATCCAAAACAGTCCAGTGGAGCCTGAGCGGGGGGGGTTGCCTTCTGACACCCTTCCAGGGATGGAAGTGAGCAGTGACTTGCTTATACCCTCCCACAAATGTTGTTAGTCTTTAAGGTGCTACTGGACTCTTTCTCTTCTCCGAGGAAACCTGTGGGATCTTCTAAGAACATTGTCAGAATATACATGAAGGCAATCCAAGAGAGAAGATAAGCACAAAGCAACTGTATTCCTGAATACCACGGGACTCGGATGTGGCTAAGCTAGCCTGAGAGGCAACCTATGAAAGAGGTATGCGACTCGAGTATTCTGAGGAAAAGTGAAACATTAGAGCAAGATAAACTTCATAAGAGGGCTGGGAAGGGAAGGTGAGTTATCTGAAGAATTTTTACCGCTGGAAAATATGAACTGCTTAACTGGGTTTGCAATAAACAATTGTGCAATACGGAAACTCGGAGGACTTTCATGGCGTCTCTGGAAATTCTCAATGGAGGCCGGCCTCCAAGAGCACGGGGAAGGGAAGCGTGAGGTGAGGAACTCATGTGATACGTCACACAAGTGACTTCTGGAAGGTATTTTTTTTGTATATATAGCACCTGTAGAAATCTTAACATTGTGTGTCAAAATCCAAAAGCTTCTTATCATTACGGGCTGAAACACTACTCGATCACAGTCTTTTCTTAGTGGTCCCTTTCAGTCACTGCTGACCAACCAAGCTGAGCTGTCTTCCATAACTTACTAGGGCTTGTGCAACTCTGCTTTCTTTTGTATTTTACAGGAAGACACATGGACCCTATCACGGGGTGTGATCACCAATGTTCCCTCTAAGCTGTGGGGGTGAGGAACTCATGTGATACGTCACATGATATAGCACTTGTAGAAATCTTAACACTGTGTGTCAAAATCCAAAAGTTTCTTATCATTACGGGCTGAAACACTACTCAATCACAGTCTTTTCTTAGTGGTTCCTTTCAATGACTGTTGACCAACCAAGCGGAGCTGTCTTCCATAACTTACTAGGGCATGTGCCACTCTGCTTTCTTTTGTATTTTACAGGAATACACATGGACCCTATCACGGGGTGTGATCACACGAGCAGTTTGGCCCAGCATAGCCACCTTTCCCCTCTGGATTAAATGGGTGCAGTCACACAGCCACATCTGTCAGGCATTCCTCCGGCGTACTCACCCCGCTGTAGGACGACTTGGAGCTGAGTTAAAAAGGCACCACGTTGCAAGTGGTATTTTTGATTCCTTGTGCATTCATTGCGCATGGCCGGATGTCTGAACGCGGGGGACCGCACACAAAACGGATTGGCGGTCTGAACATGCAGATCCGTTTCCACCGCTGGGGTGGGGTCTTGGGAGTTTTTGCCTATATGTGCACATGTGCGTGTGCACATGAGCGTATGCACACATGTGCACGCACATGACCACATATGTGTGCTCATGAGCACATAGGTGCCCACCTGCATTTTAAAAAACAACTGGGCAGCATGCTCTGTGGCTGAAACACTGCAGTACTGTGGATGCTTGACTAAGGGATGGTCATGTGGGTAACCAACAGCAGGGTGTGCTGTCTGATCTGCCCCACAACATTTTAAACGGGTACAATTAGAGGCAGCGCCTGATGGTGCTAAGCTGCTAGTTTGATCGAACCCACTGACACCCTATCACTTTCCCCATGTAGCTAGTTTCACAGGGCAGTCAAGTTGGTCTGCAGTAAAGCAGCTAGATTTCGAGACCCCACCAAATCTCGTTGGTCTCTAAGGTGCAACTGGACGCTAACCTAGCTATTTCCCCCTGTAATCCTTTGAAGCTGCCTTAATACCAAATGAATCCATTGGTTCACTGGGCTCAGATTTATCTGCTGTTACGTGACAGCAGTTCTTGAGGGTCCGAAGTGCACAGAAGTCTATGGTGGCAGTGTCACTCTTAGTAGTGGACTCGGATCTTACAACCATAAGAACAGAAGAGAGGCCAATGTTGGATCAGGCCAATGGCCCATCCCGTCCAACACGCTGTGTCACACAGTGGCCAGAAATACCAGGTCTCTGATGGACAAATGACTCCAGCATTGATGATACAAGGAGGCCAACATCCAGGTAAGGTAGAGAGTGTAGAACTAGAACTCTCTTAGAACTTACTTGTAAGTTGGAAAAAATGCTAAAAGCAACCAATACTCGGCATCCATGTCTCCGTGTTTCCACAGGTACAGGTGGGTATCCATGTTGGTCTGAAGCAGTAGGATAAAGTTTGAGTCCAGTAGCACCTTTAAGACCAACAATGTTTAATGCTGGGTATAAGCATTTGTGTGCAGGCATCTGAAGAAGTGTGCATGCACAAAAAAAGCTTATTCCTAGAATTAAACCTTGTGGGTCTTAAAGGTGCCACAGGACTCAAACTTTGTTCCACTGGTGCAGGTAGTTTTAAAAGAGGATGTGATGTGTGTATGTTTGCCTGGTCCAACATGGCTTCTCTTATGTTCTTATGCATATGCTGTGATATATTAAAGGTATACATCCATAATGAGGCAAGCTGAGGCAGCTGCCTCAGGTGACAGATTGTGGGCTCCGTCTGTCCACCAAAGGAAATAATCCTTGTTTAAATCCTCGCTCCACCAGAGTCTCTTTAAAAGTCAACACACAAACTTTTGAATGATTCCTTCTTCTCATGACAGCCCAGCTACCATTTCTGATTTTCTGTCACCAGGGCAACTAAAATGGTGGCCAGACTCTCATGGGAGGACGTACTCTGGTGAGATTTCTGGCAGTCCAACAGGGCCTGTGCAGTTTGTCACTCTGCTTTTACAGACAGGTGAGGAAGGAAAGAAGTCAAGGGGGTGGTGGCAGTAGTGGGGTGGTGGCAGCAGCAGCGGTAAGGTGCAGTGATGGCCACCCCTTCAGAAGGCAAAACAGCGACTGCTGTACATGGTCACCTATTTATGACACACATGAAGCCTCTCTTTGCCCAAAGGCATCCAACCAACACACAAAATTAAAAACTCCAAAAGAATTAAATGAAAACTAAAACCCAAAAGAACCTAACACTGTAATCAGAAATATGACTTGGCTACAGCTTTCTTAAACTATTAAAATAACCCCCCCTCTCTCCCCCTCCCTCCCTCTCTCTCTGTCTCAAGCTGATATGAAGTCAGTTAAATCCACAGACACACATTCGTAATGCTGGTATGGTGGGGAAAGACAGGAAGATTCTGTGTTGAATGCAGATGTGTAATGGGTGTAGAATCTGCCATTTCTTTCTGTATTTAGAAGGAAACCTAGGAAGCCATCAATGAAGAAAAGGGACCAGACGAAACCTTATTAGTAGCTGCCAAGATGGTCATTGCCATTAAATGGAAAGATCTTAACTCACTTCATTTGAACTTGTGGTATGCCGAGGTCTGGGAACTAGATGTGATGGAAAAGACTGCAGATAGTACAGGCATGTCTAAAAACACAGGAAGCCATATTGACATAATGAATAAATGGCTCCCATTTCTAGAGGCATAATTTCTACCTAATTCGAAATCAAGATCCCAAATTCCACAATGTTTTTATGAAAAAGTTAATTATATGTAACAATATATATAGTTTTATGAACAGTCTGGAAGATCTCTATGGAATAACACCGATCTATACTACTATTATTGTATGTAACCTTTTGAATTTTGAGCCGCTAAGGCTAATGCTGGTTCTTACCTTTAAAGCCCTATATGGCCGGGGTCCAACATACCTAAGGGACCACCTTTCCCCATATGTTCCCCAACGGGCACTACGGTCGGGGACGCAACATCTCCTGGTAATCCCAGGCCCCAAGGAGGCCAGGTTTGCTGCAACCAGGGCCAGAGCTTTTCGGTGGCGGCTCCTACCTGGTGGAAATGAGCTCCCGGAGGAGATCTGGGTCCTGCAGGACCTTGTGCATTTCCACAGGGCCTGCAAGACGGAGTTCTTCCACCAGGTTTTTGAGTAGGAGCCACCACTACCTTTACCACCATTACCAACTGGCCCTGTGAGGAGTGATACCACTGAACTGGGAGTACCATCTTTAAGATGCCATCTTTTTATTGAAGAGTGATTTGAAACATCTAGAGCACTGTGTAATATTGTAAGTGACTGTTTTTATGTTGCTTTTAACCTGTTTTGGCATTTGCCCTATTTGTGAGCCGCCCTGGACGGGCTATAAGTCAAAGTAATAAATAAATAAATAAATAAATATGTAGTGATTGTTCTAACGCAAGTCATTATGTATTCTTCATGATTCAGATTGATTTTGTTGCTAAAAGCTGGAATGTTTGTTCTTACGTGAAAATTTAATAAAAAATATTTTTTAAAAAATGAAGAAAAAGGACTGAGGTGAGGATTCCAAGGTGCTCACCCAGGTCGAAGACGAGTCAGTAAGGATTTCGTCCTTGGAGAACCATGCCAAGATGTCAGATGAAGGGAAAACCACAACCGCTTCCTACGGCCTTACCTTCTGGTTCATTCTTGATCAGCTCCTCCATCTTCCTCTGCTTGAGAGTGTCCACGACGTCCGCTAGGCTGCCTTTGCGCCTTTCGGGGGTCCCCAGGGCCGTGCTGGATAAAGGTTCTCCGCTCTGACGCCCACCTTCTTCTGCCTTCGAGGGTGAGGTAGATGAGTTGTGCGGGGCGAATGAAGACATCACTTTATTGCCATCGACTTCCTGAAAGAGAAGTGAGACCAGATGAAACACCTCTTTAAAACACACACATCTAGAAAACCCCAGCACGCGCACAACCACAAAGAGAAAGAAGACATCGCAATCCTTTGTACTTGGGAGTTTATCGCTGTTTGCTCCTCTGTCAAAACCTTTAAAAGAAGGGGGAAAGGAGAAGAAGAAAAAGAGCTTCAAAAACATGGAGAACAAAGCCATTCCATCAAGGATAAACTAAGATTACAGGCTGGAGTGAAAAAAAGATTAATGTTCAGGAGAGAAATTATATATACAGAAATGTATACAGAGACACATATTTTAAATGAGAACGGTTAACATTCGCTGCGTTTCTAGTAACAACAGTATGGATTACCTTTAAATGTTTATTCCTTTATTGGTTTTGATGTTCAACCTTTGAGGGATTTTTCTTTGCTTAAGAAACATTCATTTCCCTCTTTGTTTCCCCCCCCCCTCCTTAAGTGGTTAATGTCAGGACAACTGTTTGCTCATGGAAACGAAAAATAATTACCGAATAGTAACCATTTTGAACAAGACGGTGATGGTATGCATCACTCCCCCCCCCAACGAATCAATCGCTTTAAGCATCTAACTTTTCTTTATGGATTGGATTGTTGAGAGATTTTGAGTTCGTTCTTTTTAATGCCTTTCCATCTCCCTCCCTTTTTAAAAAAAATATATAAAAGGCTCTTTTAAAAACAAGGCTTTTCTCACACAAAGGTGGTCCCTAATGATGCTTGCAGGTGACAAGCCTAATGACCCAGGTGCATGCTTTCTTCCAACAAAGGTGAGATCCGGCTCATCCGGCTCTCATTAAAACCACCAAGGATCTTCTTAATGGATTTGACTCTCAACAGCCCCGGCTCTGGTCTGTCCAGATGGCAGTGCCTTTCCTCACACCTTTGCAGATTCCAGATGTATCCCCCCCCCATCCCTCACCTTCCATTTCTTGTCTTTTTCCCCTCCCTCCCCTTCCTTGGACAATCCGCTTTTCATTTCTTGATGTTTGTTTATCTGAAACAATCTCTTTTGTTGCAGGGGAAGAAAAAGAGCCTACACGGTGTAGTGGTTAATGCAGGAGTGTCGAACTCATTTGTTAGGAGGGCCGGATCTGTAAGTGAGTCTGCTAGGCACATTGGTGACATTGAGGGTGGCGCTCTAGTTTTTTGGACAAAACTCTATGGTAAATTCAGCCTCAATCCATAGAGTTTTGTCCAAAAAACCAGGGCGTCACTCCCCGACATCACCGATGTGCCCACCTCACTTCTGGGTGACGTAGGCACATCACATTTTTTCCCGATGATGTCATAAGAACATAAGAACATAAGAGATGCCAATGTTGGATCAGACCAAAGGTCCATCCAGTCCAACACTCTGTATCACACAGTGGCCAGAAATACCAGGTGCCATCAGGAGGTCCACCAGTGGGGCCAGGACATTAGAAGCCCTCCCACTGTTGACCTCCCCAAGCACCAAGAAGACAGAGCATCACTTGCCCCAGAGTCCCTATCTATACCTTGTGGCTAATAGCCACTGATGGACCTCTGCTCCATATGCTTATCTAATTCCCTTTTGAAGCCGTCCATGCTAGTAGCCGCCGCCACTTCCTGTGGCAGTGAATTCAAAATTTTAATGACTCTTTGGGTGAAAAAGTACTTCCTTTTATCTGTTTTAAAACTACTGTCACTATTTGAGGGGGAAATTTCCTCCCGCTGGCCAGCTGGACGGCGGGGGGCAAGAACTCGCAAAACCGGGGGATTCCCCCACCCCCAACCGGGGAATGGCAACCCTACTGAGACCCCAGAGAGCTGCTGCCAGTCAGAGTAGACAATACTGATCTCGATAGACCAATGGTCTGAGTCAGTGTAAGGCAGCTCCCTACATTCATGTGACACAGACACAGAACCGGTCAACACTGGCATTAGCAAGAGTAACATTCACTTACTTACTTAGGCTGCGATCACACACACTAAATAATCCACTTTCAATGCACTTCTGAATTGGATTTTGCTAGTTTACACAGTAAACATCCAGTTGGAAAGTGCATTGAAAGTGTGTGTGGTTGCAGCCTTACTTACTTTATATACATCCCACCGTTCACCCCTACAGGGGCCCAAAGCGGTTGACATCATTCTCCTCTTCTCTGTTTGATTCTTACAACAACCCTGTGAGGCAGGTTAGGCTGAGAGTGTGTGACTGGCCCGAGGTCACCCAGAGAGCTTCCACAGCAATAGTGGCGAATTGAACCTAGATTTCCCAGACTGCAGCACGACACTTTAACCACCACGGCCTAAGCCCCGCCCATGTCGGACTGAGAGAACTCACTCTCCGTTAGGCCGACCAGACACACACCATGATAATTCAGCTGTAAAAACTGAGCCTGCTAGCAGGGAGGGCGGGGTACAAACTGAATGAATGAATGAATGAATGAATGAATGACTAAAACTCAGCCGTTGCCTTTGCTTCACTATAATCACTTCATAAGTACCATATTTCTCTTTTCCCACCATAACTGGGCAAGCAAAGAAAATCCCTTGCATTAGAAAGCCGCCTGTTCTTAAAGCCAAAAGCCAACAGGTCCCCAAAGGCAGAGATCGGAGAGATGTCAAGAAACAACCTGCTTGTCTTCCTAGGCGTAGGTGTCCGGGATTTGCAAACTTAGGAAGAAAGAAATCGGGAGGAGGGGTTTGGAGACTATCAGAGCCAGCGTAGATCTGAAAACCTGATGTTCACATGCAGCCTTAAAGATTCAACAGGCACCCTTGGGTGGCTGCTGTCTTGACTTACACTGATTTTCCTTGCTCATGATATTTTATTTATTTACTTTATTTATATCCTGCCCTTTTCTCCAATGAGGAGGGGGAAGAGGAGGAGGAGGAGGAGGAGAAGAAGAGGAGGAGATTGGATTTATACGTTGCCCTTCACTACCCAAGGGAGTCTCAGAGCAGCTTACAAACTCCTTTCCCTTCCCCCTCCCCACAACAGGCACCCTGGGAGGTAGGTGGGGCTGAGGGAGCTCTGACAGAAACTGCTCTTTTTCAAGGACAGCTCTGACAGAACTATGGCTTGCCCAAGGTCATCCAGCAGCTGCGAGTGGAGGAGTGGGGAATCCAACCCGGTTCTCACAGATTAGAGTCCGCGCACTTAACCACTACACCAAACCTGGGACTCAAAGAGGCTGACCATCTCTCTCCTCCGTGTTATCCTCACAACAATCCTGTGAGGTAGGTTAGGCTGAGAGTGCATGACTGGCCCCAGGTCACCCAGCGAGCTTCCGTGGCACAAGTGGGGATTCGAACCTGGGTCTCCCCGATCCTAGTCCAACATTTTGACCACCACACTGCACTGGCTTTCTTTAAGTAGGGGTGATCCCCAAATCTTATTAATGATGATCACAAAACCCTTTTCATAAAGAGTCCTGATCACTGGGTTGCCAACTCTGGCTTGGGAAATTCCTGGAGACTTGGGGGTGGAGTTTGTGGAGCAGAATTTGGGGAGGAATTTTACCTCAGATCTATTTTACCTCAGAACTGTACTCTGAAGCTGCCATTTTCTCCAGGGGAACCAACGTCTATAAGTCTGGAGATGAGTTGTAATTCTAGGAGAACTCCAGGTACCCCCTGGAGGTTGGAAGCCCTAGGTCTGAGGTTTCACACGCTTTGAAGTCTTTCCCATTCCCCCCTGCCCAAAATCGCACTCTTTTACATAATAAAACAACAACAAAGACTAGCCTTTTATTAAGTATTTTACAAAATTTACACCGCCCCCCCTTTCTGCCCTCATCAGGGCCACCAAGGCGGCTAACAAATTAAAATGTACATAATAAAATCACATTTTAAAAACCGTTAAAACCAAGCAAAAAACCCACTCCCATATCACTGAAACAGCTAAAATACATTTAAAAATTAGAGAAAAACATTAAAAACATTGGGCTCAAAGAGAGATCACCGAGGGGGAACCAAACCAAACCAAACATCTGTGGTCACACACCCTAAATAATCCACTTTCAATGCAGTTTCCAACTGGATTTTGCCAGTTCACACAGTGAAATCCAGTTGGAAAGTGTTCTGAAAGTGGGTGGGTTATTTAGGGGGTATGTGTGTGTGTGGGGTGTTTGTGGGTGTGTGTGGGGGGGGGGGGAAGTTCCAAAACAATTTAAGTCCCCAACTTTTCCACTTACAAAGGTGTTTATTTCAAATAAATTGTTGACTCTGTGCTGCAACACAATGCACACTTTGCCCAGATCTTAGGTTTGCAGAAGTGTGCATTCATTTGGCTTTTAAAGACATTCCCCTGGTGTTTGTGGACACCAGAAAATTGGGGGGGGGGAACATTCTCTCTTTACTCCTGAGCAGGGGTCATTTCGTCGAAAAAGAGCTGCAGGAGCTCATTAGCATAGGGTATGCTAATGAGCTACTAGGCTATTAGCATAATAGCTCATTCGCATATGTCACACCCCCTGACATCACCGGAAGTGATGTCAGAAGGGGAAGCAAAAGGGGGGAAGCATCTTCAAAAGCCTCCCCTTCCCTTCCCCAGCCGGCCTGTGCGGGGGGCGGAAGCGAAAAGAGAAGGGGTTTAAACTTTAAACCCCTTCTCAGTAGAGTTGGGCCACAGAAGGAGGAAAGAGGGAAGGAAAGAGAGAGAAAGTAGAGAGAAGGAAAGAAGGAAGGAAAGAGGGAAAGAAAGAGAAGGAAAGAAGGAAGGAAAGGGGGGATAAAAAGAGAGAACAAAAGAGGGAAAGAAAGAGAAGGGAAGAAGGGAAGGAAGGAAGGAAGGAAGGAAGGAAGGAAGGAAGGAAGGAAGGAAGGAAGGAAGGAAGGAGG
>NW_015167068.1:606196-618079 GCF_001447785.1 Gekko japonicus
AACCCGGTTCTCCCAGATTAGAGTCCGCGCACTTAACCACTGCACCAAACTGGGGACTCAAAGAGGCTGACCATTTCTCTCCTCCATGTTATCCTCACAACAATCCAGTGAGGTAGGTTAGGTTGAGGGTGCGTGACTGGCCTTGGATCAGTCACAAGCTCTGGCACAGCTGTCCTTGAAAAAGAGCAGTTTCTGTCAGAGCTCTCTCAGCCCCACCCACCCCCAGGGTGTCTGTTGTGGGGAGGGGAAGGGAAAGGAGTTTGTAAGCCGCTCTGAGACTCCAAGTGAAGGGCGGGGTATAAATCCAATCTCTTCTTCTTCTTCTCCTCAGTCCCCCCCCCCCGGGCCACAGCGCTCCAGCGCGGGCCCCGGGAGGCCAGTGACAGGCCTCTTCAGGCCTCCCCCGGGCCGCAGCGCTTCAGAGTGGGGAGCTGGGGTCGGGGCTTGCCATCAACACCATTTGTGCCAGCTTCTGGGCTGCCGGAGTGGTGCTCTGGCACGCTCCGGCCCCAAATAACCCCTGCTCTTGAGGTTCTGCTCCATCAAGTTCCTCGAAAAATTGATGAAAGATCATCGGAGCACAACTCCACGTCCCAATTAAAAGGCAACCAGGAAGGTTCTGCAAGAATCTGCTCATTCTTAATTTTCAGCCTCATTTCACCAATCTGTAAAATGAACTCCACAAAAACCTAGTTCACAAGATTCCGCCAAATGAATTTTAACCTTTTGATGTGCTTTTGAACTCTATGGAATATGTCACAGATGGCACATGGTGGGTTCCACCATCACATCAGGGTGGAGCCAACCATTCTCCAAAGAGACTTCCGCCTACTGAAGTGGCTCCTCCTCCAATGGAACAACCACTTAAGTGGAAGGAAAACTACTTATGCTGGAGACCTTGCTCACTGGAGTGGGAGGACAGGGGTAGGCTCCACCCTGACACGGTTCTAACCCATCAAACGTCAGGGATGGGCAGTGGCCCAGTCACAGAACATCTGCTTGGCGTGCAGAAGGTCCCAGGTTCAATCCTGGGCCTCTCCCACTAAAGGGATCAAGTTGTAGATGGTGTGAAAGACCTCAGTCTGAGACCCTGGACTGTTGCTGCCAGTCTGAGTAGACAATACTGACCTTGATGGACTGATGATCTGACTCAGTATATGGCAGCCATGTGTCTTCATGGGGAGGGACCATGGCTAACTGGAAGATCCTCTGCCTTGCACACAGAAGGTCCCAGGTTCAATCCCTGGCATCTCCGATTAAAAGGATCTGGATGTAGGTGTTGTGAAAGACCTCTGCCTGAGACCCTGGAGAGCCAGTGCCAATCTGAGTAGACAATACTGGTCTTGAGGAACCTCTGGAAAGATTCAGTATAAGACAGCTTCATGCCTGACCCACCCATGAGCCAAGATATCATACAGCTTGAGTTTTTGAAACTAAAGAACCCGAGAAGTTATTTCTCCTTTGGATGCCAGAGTAGGAAAACATGCAAAGCAAGGAAGGCAGTTTCATTTTTTCAAATGGTTTCAGACTATAACATTGTGTAACTTTTCAAGTTACATAGATTACTCAGCTGAGGAACCTTTTTTTTTAGCGCAAGCAGATTCAAAAACGACCTTCCTCTAGGGTTGCCAGCTCTGGGTTGGGAAATACCTGGAGATTTTGGGGGTGGAGCCTGGGGAAAGTGGGGTTTGATCAGGAGAGGAACCTCAGTGGTATATGACATCATAAAGTCCACCCTCCAAAGCAGCCATTTTCTTCAGGGGAACTGATCTCTGACCCCTGGGGATCAGTTGTAACCGCGGCAGATCTCCAGGCAGCACCAGGAGGTTGACAACCCTACCTTCCTCAAAAACGTCTCTCTCTCTCTCTCTCTCTCTCTGTGTGTCTTCTTGTGGACTGGACTAGGGTTGCCATTCTCCGGGTCAGGGTGAAGGATTGCCCAATTTCGGGACCCCCAAACCACTGCTGGCCACTTGGCCAGTGGGGGAAGCCCCACCCCTAAGCAGCAGTCTCCCACAGGAATGACATCGATGCAATAGCATCACTCATAGTGACATCATCATGCTGGGGCTGTCATGACGCTCTAGCATTTGGGAGGATTCTATGGTTACCATAGAGTTGTTGCACTGAATGCTAGAGCATCGTCATGCAACGGCCCCAGCATGATGACATTGCTACCAGTGATGTCATCACACTATATGTGCTTTGCACGCACAGCAGAAACATCCCGAAAAGGAGCCGGGAGCCACTCGCTGCAGGAAAGGTAAGACCTGGCGACCCTAGCCGCCTGGATACTTCCTGTCCCCACCATGTGCTGCATGAATGCTCCCCCTTTCCATTGGGTGAAGTCACAATTCTGGCTCCTCCTCTTCCTGTCAAACACTAGGAAGAATTTAGACAAACACTGAATGGCAAGATCTTTTTTTTCCAAACACAGTGTTTATTTGTGACTAATTGCTGTGATTTTGGGCTGATTTAACTATCTTATTTAAATATCTTCCCGCTGAGCAGAGCAGCGGAACAGTAAAGGGAGGGGGGAGCAGAATTCTAATCAGGCCGCGTGAGAAAGTGCCTGCATGGACAGCCGATTCCGCTGTACTACATTGCTAGGAAAGAATCAGATCCAGGTGGGTAACCCTGTGGGTCTGAAGCAACAAAACAAAGTTTGCATCCAGTGGCACCGTTAAGAAAAACAAAGTTTAATTCTGGGTACAAGGTTTCGTGTGCATGCACGCTTCTTCAGAAAATGCACCTGGAGAAGTGTGCATGCACACAAAACCTTATACCCAGAATCAGGGCTATTTTTGGGCAGGAACGCACAGGAACGGAGTTCCGGCTGGCTCTCAAGTTGGCCACGCCCAGCAGGAACTCATTAGCATAATAGGCCACACCCAACAGCAGAAACTCATTAGGATTGGCTACATTAGGGGTGTGTGGCCTAACATGCAAAGGAGTTCCTGCTACAAAAAAAGTCCTGGGTTTTGACAACAAACAAGGTAAACAGAATAAGAAGCAAGAGGTGGGTGTGGCTGGATGACCACACTTCTGGTAACATGGGGGTGTAGCCTAATGTGCTAATGAGCTGTGCTGTCAGGGGTGTGGCCCAATATGCCAATAGGTTCCTGCTGTTGGGTGTGGCCTATTATGCTAATGAGTTCCTGCTGGGCTTTTTCTACAAAAAAAGCCCTGCCCAGAATTAAACTTTGTTGGTCTTAACGGTGCCACTGGACTCAATCTCATCAGATCATGGAAGCTAAGCAGGGGCAGAGGGGAGACCACCAAGAAGGCCCCGGGTTGCTATGTAGAGGCAGGGGAAAGACAAACCACCTCTGTTTGTCTCTTACCTTCAAAACCCTACAGGGTCACCGTAAGTTGGCCGCAACTTGACAACACTTTCCACCACGATTAGCCCTGACCGACAAGTCTAAAAATCAACCATGTCGTTTGTCCACTTCACTGAAACATTCTTCCAAAACGGTGGTCACAGGGAGTATTTGGTAAAGATACAACAAAAGCCAGTGTGGTGTGGTGGTCAAAGGGCTGGAGTAGGATCTGGAAGACCCGGGTTCAAATGCCTACTGTGCTAAGCTCGCTGACCTTGGGCCAGTCACACACTCTCAGCATAACCTACCCCGCAGGGTCGTTGTGAGGATAAAACGGAGGAGAGGAGAATGGTGTAAGCCACCTTGAGTGCCCATTGGGGAGAAAGGTGAGATATAAATACAGCACATAACAAAATAATAATAATAATAATAATAATAATAATAATAATAATAATAATAATAATAATAATAATAATAACAACAACAACAACAACAACAACAATAACAACAACAACAATAATAATACTGATGATGATGATGATGATGATGATGATAATTTGATAAATAAAAACCAACCTGAGTTAGTTTTTAAAAAAAGACAAAATGGCCATATCACAATTGGGGGGGGGGGGGGGACACATGCCAAAAGATATAATAATAATAATAATAATAATAACAACAACAACAACAATAACAACAACAATAACAACAACAATAATAATTTGATAAATAAAAACCAACCTGAGTTAGTTTTTTAAAAAAGAGAAATGGCCATATCACAATTTATGGGGGGGGGTGGACACATGCCAAAAGATAACAGGAACTTTCACAAGAGCATCAATGAATGTATTAGATGAATGCAATGAGCAAATTTCATGGCTCACGAGACTAGAGAGGCCAGTCACCTCCTCAAGATACGGCCCGGCCTTCCCCTCCCACTCCCTTTCCCGGAATATTTCCTTCCTCCTAAGGACCCATTCACCTGTTTCGGTTTGATTACATTTCAGCCTCTGGCGGCGCTAATCCTTCTAACAGTTTTAAGAGGCCAGCAGCTGTTCCCACGCACGGGACTCAGGAGGTTGTTAACTTCCCTCGTGAACCTGACACGGACGCTACGGCAACACCCCACGCGACACCATTTTTTATACAAAAAATAGCCAAAGGGCCACTGTTCTCTTGTGAACTTGCCTTGTACTCACCACAGTTCTCCGTTCCTCACTCATAAGGGCAGAAGGGAGTTCTCTTAGGTTCTGTCAGAGGAGGGAACGACGGCTTCCTTCCCCCTCACGCCCCCCCCACTAAGAAGAAAAGAGACTGACCCAAGAAAGGAGTGTTCCGAGTCCATCTGGAGCTAATCGCGGTGGAAGTTGTTATTCTAACTGCCACGCGGGCCTTCCGCCGATGATGGAACATCCCCCACCCACCACCTACCCCGTCCAAGGTTTAATGATAAAACAGGCTTCTGCCCTTTGAGGATGAGGTCAATAATCTTCCTTTGTTAATCTTGATGAAGCTTTGCTTAATCTAGCCCCCTTGTCACCTTTGTGATTGACAGGTAAAGTCATGCCGCCAGACAATGGACTTTATCCTCGCCCCAAAAAACAGCTTCTCCGTTGCACAATTAATCGGCGGGCCTCTCCGTTTCTCTCTCAAAGAGCGAAAATTGTTGGGGGTTTTTTTGTAAAGCTTCCACGAAACAAGAAGGACATTTGCTCCTACTCTCTCTTTCTCTGCATGCGTTTAAAGGTCTAACATGTTTCTGTTTGGAGATCTTTTCTTTTTCTCATCTCCGTTTCCGGAAGCAACATTAAAATACCACTCTGAAGCACATGTTAGATATTAGTCAGAATGATTCCTATAGTGGCTTTTTTTTTTTTGGTCATTGTTTGGGCTCAAACTTTGTAGATTTAGGTTGACTCATGCCAACAGCCATCCCAGAGATCCCCTCTAGAAGCCAAGAAGGAAACTGAGGCAGATGGAAACAACTGAAGAAATGCTAAAGCATTTGCGATTAAGGAGGAAAGGATGCCACCACCTTGATAGGAGGCAAAGGGTACCCCTATGCGGTGCCATCAGGACAATGTGACCAGATTTAAAGAAGAAGAAGAGAAGATATTGGATTTCTACCCCACCGTTCACTCGGAGTCTCAGAGCGGCTTACAAACTCCTTTCCCTTCCCCTCCCCACAACAGACTCCCATTGAGGTAGGTGGGGCTGAGAGAGCTCTGACATAAACTGTTCTTTTCAAGAACAGCTCTGACAGAACTATGGCTCACCCAAGGTCATCCAGCAGCTGCGAGTGGAGGAGTGGGGAATCGAACCTGGTTCTCCCAGTTTAGAGTCCACACACTTCACCACGATACCAAACTGGCTCTCAAAAAACAAAAAACAAGCTAGGCACAAGTCTTTGGGTTTAAAACTGGAGGCATGTTGTTCTTATATGAAAAACTCTGAACTCTCACAAGTGGGGCAGAACTAGGCTTACTTTCCCTCCAAATAGGGCCTGAAGATTCCCCTGAATTACAACTGATCTTCAGAGATCGGTTCCCCTGGAGGAAATGGCTACTTTGGAGGGTGGACCGTATGGCATTACCAGGGCTATTTTGGGGCAGGAACGCAGAGGAACGGAGTTCCGGCTGGCTCCCGAGTTGGCCACGCCCAGCAGGACCTCATTAGCATAACAGGCCACACCCAACAGCAGAATCTCATTAGGATTGGCTACATTAGGGGTGTGTGGCCTAACATGCAAAGGAGTTCCTGCTACCAAAAAAAAAAAAAGCCCTGGGTTTTGACCACAAACAAGGTAAACAGAATAACAAGCAAAAGGTTATTTCTGGTAACATGGGGATGTGGCCTAATATGCTAATGAGCTGTGGTGTCAGGGTGTGGCCTAATATGCTAATGAGTTCCTGCTGGGCTTTGTCTACAAAAAAAGCCCTGGGCATTATTCCCTGCTGAGGTCCACTCCTCAAACCCCACCCTCCCCGAGCTCCGCCCCCCAATTCTCCAGGAATTCCCTCACCTCAAGCTGGAAACCTTAGGCAAAAAGCACCGTCACTGTCCTCCGGCACTACCTCGGGGCCAACACTGGGATAAAGAGGCACTGCAGCCCCAGGTGTCTCTACCCTGTCCAATTGGGACACATCTTGTTCTCGGCTCATGGATAGAGGCCTCTTCTGTACTCTTTGCAGAGGTCCATCAGTGGCTATTAGCCACAAGGTATGGATAAGGGCTCTGGGGCAAGTGATGCTCTGTCTTCTTGGTGCTTGGGGGGGGGCTTCTAGTGTCCTGGCCCCACTGGTGGACCTCCTGATGGCACCTGCTATTTTTGGCCATTGTGTGACAAGAGTGTTGGACTGGATGGGCCATTGGCCTGATCCAACATTGGCTTCTCTTATGTTCTATAGACGGAACACTCTGTCTGGGGCAAGTGATGCTCTGTCTTCTTGGTGCTTGGGGGGGTCAACAGTGGGAGGGCTTCTAATGTCCTGGCCCCACTGGTGGACCTCCTGATGGCACCTGGTATTTCTGGCCACTGGGTGATACAGAGTGTTGGACTGGATGGGCCTTTGGCCTGATCCAGCATTGGCGTCTCTTATGTTCTTGTGTTCTTATGTTCTTAACTATCAACAGTTCTTTCAGATTCAATCAGACCATGAGGGCAAATCCAAACAAAGGGAGCTAGATGTTAAGAAGCTCCTTTCCTTCGCCCACCTCAAAGTGACCTGGTTAGTATTTGGATGGGGGACCACCAAGGAAGACCAGGGTTGCTATGCAGATTCTCTCTTGCCTTGAAAACCCTGCAGGGGTCATCATAAGTCAGCTGTGACTTGACGGCAAAACACACACACACAGAACTCTCAGCTGCACATTCTCTGCTGAACAACTGCATATGCATCCAATGTCTGAGCTTCCACCGTTTGCTCATGCACAACATGGAGGCGTGGTGGGGAGGTCAAGGTATAAATCAATCTATCAATCAATCAAATAAATAAAGTGTCACACAAACATAAGAAGCTGCCTTACACAGAGTCAGACCATGGGTCTATCAAGGTCAATATTGTTTATACTGATTGGCAGTGGCTTTCTGGGGTCTCAGGTCACATCTCCTACAACCAGGGCTCCCAACCCTGCCTCAACAAATACCAGATTCTGTGGGTGGTGCCGGAGGAGGGCTAAATTTGGGGTGGATGTGATTTACTTCCAGGTGATGCTCTAGATTGCCTCCTTTCGACTCTAGAGGAAATTCCTAGAGTGCCACAACACGGACACCATTTTTTTCTCCTGATTCTCAATTTCTGAGGGAAGAAAGTTGGGACTGGAAACAGGTAATTCCCTGCTGCAGATGGGTAAAGGTAAAGATAAAGGTTCCCTTGCTCGAAAGCCAGTTGAATCCGACTACAGGGTTGCGGTGCTCATCTCCGTTTCAAAGCCGAAGAGCCAGCGCTGTCCAAAGACGTTTCCATGGTCATGTGGCCGGCATGACTAAACACCAAGGTGCACGGAACGCTGTTACCTTCCCACCGAAGTGGTACCTATTTATCTACTTGCGATTTCTTGCTTTCAAACTGCTAGGTTGGCAGGAGCTGGAACGAGAGACGGGAGCTCACTCTGTCTTGCGGCACCCGGGTCTCGAACTGCTGAACTACCGACCTTCCACGGCCTGCAGTTCAGCGTCTTAACCACTTGAGCCACCGCAGCTCCAAATTGCAGATGGGTACTACCTGATTTTTTTTTTAAAAAAAAACACAACTGTACATGCCAGGGACTGAACGACAGTTGCCAATCTTTAAGTAAGGCTGGAGATCTCCTGGAATTACAACTCCACACTACAGAGAACAGTCCCCCTGGACAAAATAGCCGCTTTGGAGGGTTGACTCCAGGGAACTGTACCTCACCGAAGTCCCTCCGCAGGCTCCACCTCCCAATTTCCAGCGATTTCCCAACCCAGAGTTGGCAACCGTAGATTGAATTTCTACACAAAAAGTGGATGTTCTACCACTGAGACATGGTCCCTCCCTGGGAAGTTACTTTCACACAGCTAGATAGCACTAGAAGAGCACTTAATAATCTGTATTAGAGTCACGTTCACAACAAGCTTAGGGAGCTATTCACCATTGTTTGTTCTGCTTTACAGATGGAAAAAACAAAAACAAAACTAGGCCCGAAAGTTGACACTTGCCAAGGCCATACAATATCAAGGGGCAGAGAGGAACCGATCTCCTAAACAACAAGTTCAGTTTTCTACCTGCTGCAGTGCGAGGGAAGCGGTTTTGCTGGCGAAAGAGAAGAAACGTCTTTTCCTCTTAGCGCTGTGTACAGAAACCATGTGTTTCTACGGCTCGAAGAAGGTGGAATGAAGCCGTTGGGGAGAGAGACTGATGCCGAAAGGAGCCGAGAAAGGGGGGGGTTAGCCAGCACAGGATTCTGGTCACAATACGATGCAAGGAGTGTCGCAGGCTGTGGAATATCAGGAGGGAGAGAAATGGGTACACTTTATTGGGGCCCTGTCAGGCCCGTAAGCCAGAATTTGTTTTGTTCAGGGGGCACTTAAATTTTTAAGAGGGCAGTTAAATTAATTTGCGTGTTTCTCAATGGCTCGTGGGACTGCTTTTGAAAGACTCGCCAGGACTGGACTAGCAGAAAGGGGGATTGTTGGAGATGCACTGAAGGTGCTACTCTTGAGTGCCCTTCTAAGCTTTCTTGCCCTGTGGAAAAAAACTCAAAAGGTATTTAAAGGGCTTCTGAAGGGAAGCCAATCCCACAGTGGGAGGTAGAGGGAAGGCCCAAGGCTGTGGTGGTGCAGCCAGCAGCAGGCAGCAGGGGATCTCTCCTCAAAAACAAGGCTTCTGGCATGGCTATGGGGGGGGGCTTTTAATTAAGGGGGCAAGGCCCACCAAATGCCCCACTGTCGCTATGGGCCTCGGCCCAGTTTTTCAGAAGGGCCTGGCCCAAGCTATGACGGTCTGTAGGTTTTCTTTCAAAGCTGGGGCCCAGTGATAGAGCATCCGCTTGGCATGAACCCCAGCTTCAATCCCTGCCATCTCCAGTTGGAAAGACCAAACAGCAGGTGATGTGAAAGACTTCAGCCTGAGAATCTGGAGGGCCGCTGCCACTTAGTAGACAATGCTGATCTTGATGGATGGTCTCATTCAATATAAGGCAGCTTTGTGTGCATGCACAGGATGGGGTTATGTAAGGGAACGTGCACCACATTTGTGACGGGCAGAGAAATGATTCTTAGGGCTTGGCGGAGACTAGAGATGTGTCCATCTGGCCCTGTGAATACTGGAGAAAAATCTATCCCATTGGCCTTGCCCTGCTTTCATACAGACTGAAGACTGAGAGCTTCCCCAACCTTGGTCCTCTGAGATTTTCTCAGGGTCGGGCCAGCTCCCTCATGCTCAATAACGGAGCATCCATTTGTGGATTCTGGTGGGTCAGCAGGCTGTTTAAGGCACTGATCCACCTTGAGAGCCAGTTTGGTGTCGTGGTTCAGTGCACGGACTCTAATCTGGGAGAACCGGGTTTGATTCCCCACTCCTCCAGTTGCAGCTGCTGGATGACCTTGGGCAAGCCGTAGTTCTGTCAGAGCTGTCCTTGAAAGAGCTCTCTCAGGCCCACCTACCTCAATGGGACTCTGTTGTGGGGAGAGGAAGGGAAAGGAGATTTCAAACTGAGTGAAGGGTGGGGTATAAATCCAATCCTCCTCCTCCTCAGAACCACAGATTTCAAATGGAAATCTGCCTTATGATGATTTGAGAGTCAGTGTAATATAGTGGGTACAGTTTATAGGGGTTGGAAAATTCCTGAAGATTTGATGGTTTGGGAAAGGGAGGGACTTCAGCAAGGTATACTGCCATAAGTCACCCTAGGGCTGCCAGTGGCAAGTGGTGGGGGATGGGGGAACTTGTCAGGAGAAAGAGAAAGGCCCAGGCCTCATAGCCTGCATCACACAGGAAGTGACATCGGTATGATGTGATGTTGCTGTGACACTCTGGTATTTAAGCAAAAACTCTACGGTAAAACTGGCTTCTACAATACAATTTTTGCCCAAATACCACAACGTTACTCAGACATCACTGGTAAGTCCCAGTGCTGATGGGCAGCTGAGGGCAGGGCCTGGCGGCGGGGGAACCCCACCTCAGGCTTCCCAAGTACTTGCCGTGATTCGGCGGGGGACACAAACGTCTTCACAGGATCATTCCTGCGGGGACAACAGACGCGCCGCACCATGCCGTCGCCAGGAAGTGATGCTGGGTGACGCTCTGGCAATGGGGCTCGAAACTTGATGGTACCATCGGGTTTTCAGCCCCGTTGCCAGAGCGTCACCCAGCGTCACTTCCTGGAGACAGCATGCTGTGTTACAGGGAGGAATGGTCCGGCCGGGGAGCATGTTTCCCCCACCGGATCGTGGTAAGTACTTGGGAACCCTACCCCACCTCCACCAGGGTGTCTGACTATCCTAGTCCACCCTCCAAAGCAGCCATTTTCTCCATGGGAACTGAGCTCAGGAATCTGGAGACCAATTGTAATTCCAAGAGCTCTCCAGGCCCCCGCCTGAAGGCTGGCAACCCTGCCTAGAGGAACAGAGAATGTTGTTAAGTGGGTTTGGGCCTCCGTTGAAGAGAAAAGCGGGGTTATATGTCTATAAAAAGTTTATGATGTAGAAGGGCAAGTAGCAGAGGCTGCCTAATCAACATTTCCAGCAAGCTTCCAAGATTTATTCAGACTCTGACAACACAAAGCTGGTTGAGAGG
The DNA here is from genome assembly GCF_001447785.1 of Gekko japonicus. NCBI lineage: Eukaryota > Metazoa > Chordata > Lepidosauria > Squamata > Gekkonidae > Gekko > Gekko japonicus. The sequence continues at coordinate 617,280 of NW_015167068.1, forward strand.
GATGAGAGAAACCTAGTGACATAAAGGCCATCAAAGCCCATCAACCGATAGCAGATGGTTAAATGGAGGGAGAGATGCAGAGGTCATTTCGGGGGGGAACGTGGGGGAACGCAGTCCCCCCGGGTGAGGTGCAGGGGGCGGGGCACATGACGAAGCCCCGCCCCCTGCTTCCAGCCGCCCCGCTTCCGGCCCTCATTTAGCCAGGAGGAGGCAGGAGAAGAGGGAGGGTAAGTTGCTTCCTCCCCGCCTCTCCCCACCCCTGCCTGCCTTGGCGGGGCTTCCTCGCACTCCCGCTGGCCTTGCAGGTCCATCGCCGGGCCCCTGATGTCAGGGGGTGTGGCATATGCTAATGAGTTATGCTAATGAGTTCCCCTAGCTCTTTTTCTACGAAATGACCCCTGGAGAGATGATTCTAGATGCAAAACTGCCTGGATCGAACACATTGTTAAGAGGACAGAGCTTCACATTTCACTCAGGGTTCCCCAAACACCAAGAACAATATTGTGGCGAATTTCTTTTTTTTAATTCTTCCTGTGCTCCAAAGCTATACATCAACACCGAATTTGGCTCTCAGTGCAGCTCTTGAATAAGGGCGATCCCTCCAGAGTTTGTGCTTCCATGCCAAGGATTGTAGATTTTAATAGACAGATTGTCTCATAGAAATTTCCTTTCCCATTCATGATCACATCACACCTCCCAGTTTATGTCAACGGCAGTAATGGTTTATTTGGAATATATATATTTTATACATACATACATACATACATATATATATATATATATATATATAAACATTTGGC
>NW_015167068.1:618600-621401 GCF_001447785.1 Gekko japonicus
CCGCTTCGCGCCGAAATGCTTATCTATACAGATGTGCAGGCGGGAGTTGTATTGTCTGGGTTTTTTCTAGGTGCCGTGGGAGAGTGTTGGTTCTCAGCTTTAGCTACCCTAACGGTCTCCAAGCTTTATCCCACGCGCGGGAGGGTGCCTAATTGGCCAGTGCTGTGGGGGGGGGGTGCATCCGAATACTCTATATCCTATTATGCCCATGGGGCCGCCGCCATTCTTAACAGTGCTTATGTTACTGCATCTATAGCTCTGCAATAAAAGTATTACCGTTCTTGAATGCGTGTATTTCGTTGTTGGCTGTGGGTTCTGACACCGCCCCAGTGTGATCGGGTGCCGACGGAGGGAGAACGGAGCCATGGAGGAGCATAAGATCGCACTCCTGTGCTTCTTTTAGCTCCGCCTCTAAAAGGCCTCCCTTCCAGTGCGGATTTTCCCGCTCGTGTGACCGGGGCCTAAGACTCTCCTAGATAGCTTCATGGCAGAGTGTGGATTTCAACCCAGATCCTAGCATGAAACTAGATGACACTGGCATTCATTAAGTCTAGGTCACGTTTGTTTTTTTGCCCTTTTGTGTTTTCGTTTTTTACTGCTAAGATTTTAATGGCTATCAACTGATGTTCGTCTTTAAAGATGTGACCAGAAGACATACTTTTGGGTTTAGAGAAAAGATGACTCAGGTGGGGAAATGACAGAGGTTTATCAAATTATGGATGGGATGGAGAAAGTGGATACCGAGAACTTTTTTCTCTCTTTTCCATAATACTATGAGATATACTTCGGGGAGGGGCTGTGGCTCAGTGGAAGAGCCTCTGCTTGGCATGCAGAAGGTCCCAGGTTCAATCCCTGGCATCTGCAGTTAAAAGGACCAGGCAGTAGGTAATGTGAAAGACCTCTGCCTGAGACCCTGGAGAGCCCCTTGCAAGTCTGAGTAGACAATACAAACTTCGATGGATCAATGGTCCAGTTCAGTTTAAGGCAGCTTCATGTGTTCCTGTGTACTAGAACTTGGGAGCATCTGATAAAACTGATGGGCGATAAGTTCACGATGGACGAAATGAAGTACTTGTTCATTTAACAGGTAATGTTTGTTGTAGAATTCACGGCCAGTGAAAACGCAAGGAAGGCTGGCACGGATGGCTTCAAAAAGGGATTAGACGAATTAGAGATAAGGGCCATGTGGGACCTTTTACAGTTCTGCAGGGCCTGTAAGACTGAACTCTTCCGCCAGGCTTTTGGGTGAGATAGTGGATGTCAAATATCATCTGGCCCCTCCTGTAACCATTCTGTTACCTCTCTGTTACCATCTGCACCATGGTCTTCAATTTTCGAGGACACAGAATGATAACCACCTTGGCTTTACCCAAGGTAGGATACATATAATCTGGAATCCCTTATGGGATCCAGCCCTTTTAGCGTTTAATTGTTTAACAGGGCACCATTGTAATAGTTGTGATGTAGTTGTTGTAGTTTTTCCAGGCTGTATGGCCCTGGTCTTGCATTGTAGTACCTGACGTTTTGTCAGCAGCTGTGACTAGCATCCTCACAGGCAATGCTCCCTCTAAACTGTGGAGTCTCGTGAGCAAAAAAAATCTACTTTGTAAGCTACCGGCATTTAAGTTGTGAGTGAGCAATTTGGCTGCCGCATCAATCAGTTTGCTCCGGAGCCCTCCTTCCTGAGCGAAGACAAAAATGTGTGAGCCGGAGGCTAAAACACTGCGAGCTAGCTCACACTAACTCAGCTTAGAGGGAACACTGCTCACAGGTATAACATAGAAAGATGGAATACTCTCTGTGTCAATGTGAGTACTCCATCTTTCTGTGTTATACCTCTGAGGATGCCAGTCACAGCTGCTGGCAAAACGTCTGGTCCTACAATGCCAAGACCGTGGACATACAGCCCAGAAAATCTACAACAACTAATGAACCCCGGCCATGAAAGCCTTCGAAAACATAGTTCTGGTGTAGCTTGATCACAGTCATATAAGGGTTAAGTTTATAGTTTTAATCTTGATTTTATTGTTTTATACTAGTGTTGTAACTTGCCCTGAGCCCACCTGCGGGAAGGGTGGGATAGAAATTGAACCAAGTAAGTAAATAAATAAATAAATAAACAAGATTAATGGATTAGAGATCCATCAGTGAACAGTAGGCACAATACCTAATGGGAACCTCCACATACCAGAATACCACATCTGAAAACCAGTGTCAGGAAGCAATATGGGAGGAGGCGATAGGCTTCTATTCTCTGTCCATTGATATCCCATGACAGCGGGTTGGGAGCTGTGTACAATGGGATGCTGGACTAGATTCACTGCCGGTCTGATCCAGCAGGGCACCTCTTAAGGCACTGATGATTCTGCAGGGTCAGTGGGCTGAATATACAAATTGGAATAAATAAATAAGTATACAGAACATGGTCAACAATGGCTCTGTCATTCCACCATCAGCTTGGGGAGAGAGCCACATCCATACTTAACCATCATCTGGTGCAACTGCCATTAATTAATTAATCTCAGAGTTGGAAGGGATCACCAGGGTCATTTAGCCCAGTAGTTCTCATTCTTCTTGGTATCCTGACCCACCAGTCCGAATTTACTTGGTATGGTGAGCCATCCAGGGCTGGCCTGACGTTTTTTGGTGCCCTAGGGTAACTATGACCTGGGCACCCATCTCGTTCAGCATTCCATTTTCTACAGTGGCTGGCCAGATGTTTTTTTAGAAACCGAGAAACATCACACAAAGGGAGCAGCTGCCTCCACCAGTGTTCCCTCTAAGCTGAGTTAGTGTGAGCT
>NW_015167068.1:622056-646677 GCF_001447785.1 Gekko japonicus
CTATTGGTCAATTTCCCACTCGAAGCCACGCGGCCGCATTTTGACCCGCAGCTTCACCCAATTTTCCCCACGGTTTCGTGATCCTCAAAACACAGGTTCACGAAACCACGGGGAAAATCGGGCGAAGCCATGGGTCAAAATGCAGTCGCGTGGCTTCGAGTGGGAAATTGACCAATAGAAGCGGGGCAAAGGGAGGTGCGACTGCGGCGCAGCTCTTGTGTGAAATCGGTCTGGGAAACACTGACCTACTGCAATCCCCCTGCCAATGCAGCAGCCAGGGCTCTTTTTGTAGAAAAAGCCCAGCAGGAACTCATTAGCATAATAGGCCACACCCAACAGCAGAAACTCATTAGCATATTAGGCCACACCCCTGACAGCACAGCTCATTAGCATATTAGGCCACACCCCCATGTTACCAACAGAGTGGTCATCCAGCCACACCTACCTTTTGCTTCTTATTCTGTTTACCTAGTTTGTTGTCAAAACCCAGGGCTTTTTTTGTAGCAGGAACTCCTTTGCATGTTAGGCCACACTCCCCTAATGTAGCCAATCCTAATGAGTTTCTGCTGTGTTCCTGCCCAAAAATAGCCCTGGCTATAACTATAATATCCCTGACAAGGAGGCATCTGATCAATACTTCAAAAACCCCAGTGACGAAGAATCCATCTCACTGTCAGGAATTCTTCCTCCTAATTTTCTTCTCTCATGAGTGTAGTGTAGCCAAAGTAGTGTAGTGGTGGAGAAGTGTCAGACTCAGATCTGGGAAACACAGTTTTGCATCTCTGCCGTGGAAGCTGGGTGGGTAACCTTGGGCCAGTCATGTTTTTGGCCTAACCTACGTCGCAGGCTTGTTGTGGGGATAACATGGAGGAGAGGAGAACAATGTAAGCTGCTTTTGGTCCCCATTGGGGAGAAAGGCAGAAAACAACACACTGGGGGAAAAGTGGGTGGGTGTGAATGAGATGCAATTTAACAAGAATAAGTGCCGAGTTCTACATCTGGGTCACAAAAATTAGGAACATGCATACTGGATGGGGGATACGCTTCTGTGTAGCAGTGAACCATAAGTTAAATATGAGCATCCAGTGTGATGCAGCAACAAAAAAAGGCTAATGCAATCTTGGGGTGTATCAACAGAGGCAAAACATCCGAATCACAAGATGTGATAATCCCGCTGTCAGGCCGGCCCTGGAGTATTGTGTGCGGTTCTGGAGGCTTCACTTCAAAAAGGATGTGGACAGAACGGAGCGCGTGAAGAGGAGAGTGACGAGGATGAGTGGGGCCTGGAGACCAAGCCCTGTGAGGAAAGGCTGAGGGACTTGGGGATGTTCAGTCTGGAGAAGAGGAGGCTGAGGGGGGACATGATTGCTCTCTTGAAGGCTGTGAAGGGCTGTCACTGAGAGGAGGGCAGGGAGCTGTTCCTGTTGGCCCCAGAGAACAAGACTCACAATCATGGCTTTAAACTAAGGGCAGGAAGGTACCAGCTGGATATTAGGGGAAAAAAACTTTTTTTACAGTCAGAGTTGTGCCGCAGTGGAATCAGCTGCCTCGGAAGGTGGTGAGCTCCCCCTCCCTGGCAGTCTTTAAGCAGCGGCTGGACAAACCCTTGTCAGGGATGCTCTAGGCTGATCCTGCACTGAACAGGGGGTTGGACTAGATGGCCTGTAGGGCCCCTTCCAGCTCTGTATGATTCCATGCTTCTATAAACAAAGTAAAATAAAACTCCTCTGGACAACACTGTAAACGCGCACGTTATTGCAGGGCAACTCTAAAACCCAAACCGTACAACATCACATTTAGCCTCTTTACATGTAAGCTGAATAAATCAATTGGCCGTCGCTAACTTCCTGTCTAAGGACCACCCGCAAACACATTACGGACCACAAATTACAACTTGATCACCACCGCTGACTTCAGTACAAGCTCTGTTTCTCCTCCCGCCGCTGTCCCCCCATCACCTTCCTGCAAACACACTGAGCCTGGAGTCCTCCTTCCTTGACCTGAGCTCATGCAGTCGCCTGCCTGTGGGTAATTACAAGCCAGAAAACTACCAACATAAATGCCCATCTGAGGACAGTAATGAATGGATAGGCAGGGCTGCGGGTGCAATCTTGGAGGTCTCCACTGGGGAAAACACACAAACAAACACACACACACAAAAAAAACTTTGAATGGATTTTCCAGTTGTGAGGACCGGCAAGGTTGCATTTAATGATTTGTTTTCAGATGGCAGTAAAATCAACCGGGTGCAGAAAAGCCTTTCCCAGTTTCACCGCAGTGAGTTTTTCTTTTAAACATTGTCAGCATGTGCCCATGCTCATGTTCTCCCTTAAAAAAAAAATAATAAAGCTTGAAACTGACCAGGTTAGAGATGTGCTTCGGATGGGTTAATCAACTGATATGTCTAGACCAGGGGTGTCAAACATGCAGCCCAGGGGCTGGATCAGGCCCGCAGTGGAACTGGCTGTCTTCTGCTTCTTCCAGTTCTGCTGCTGCTGCGTCATCGTAGGTTTGCAGTTTACAGATACACACCTGAATAGCATACTCAAGATGGCAACAGCACAGACATTTTGATGCAGTAATTCAGAGCAAGAGGTGTCAGTTATCAAACACTGTGAAATGAACAAAATATTGCAAGAGTGCTAATGTTTTAAGCATGCTTTTATTTTAAGTAAAATAAAAACCTTTGTGTTTGTGTCCTTTGCAAAGTTTATACCTCCGCTACCTGGCATTACATTCTATGACACATATGGCCCGGCCCAACAAGGTCTCATTTATGTCTAATCCGGCCCTCATAACAAATGAGTTAGACACCCCAAGTCTAGACCAATAGTTTTCAAGTCCCTTCCCAGATTTGGGAGTAACCACACCACAGGATCCACTAAGCTCCAAGCACCTGACAGGAAGTCACATGGGACCCCAATCAAGTGACAGGAAGAGGAGGAGCCAGATTTGTGATCTCACCATTGTCAAAGCCAGGGCTGAGGCCAGCAGACCAAGAGAGCCAGGCACAAGAAACACAAGCTCGTGATGAGGAGGCTACCGCAGTGTGGAGCTAGCCAAGGAAAGGGGGCAGAGCCACAGAGGAGACTTCTGCACCCATGAGTGACCTCATCTCACTGTCTGGCTGCTCTTCTTAGAATATGTCCAAAGAGAGAAGACAACGAAGACAACAATGAAGAAGTCGAAGGTGATGATGACGACAACAAAGGAGGAGGAGGAGACTGGATTTATACCCCACCTTTCACTCGGAGTCTCAGAGCGGCTTACAATCTCCTTCCCTTTTCCTCCCCACAACAGACACCCTGTGAGGTAGGCGGGGCTGAGAGAGCTCTCCCGAGAACTGCTCTTGAGAGAACAGCTCTGACAGAACTGAGACTGGCCCATGTCACACCAGCAGCGGCATGTGAAGGAGTGGGGAATCAAACCCGGTTCTCCAGATCAGAGTCTGTAACTCTTAACCACGACACCACACAGGTGTAAATAAGAGGTATGGCATCCTTGCTTTCCATGCACACAGCAGTGGGAGTTGATATCATTACAACTCAGCATCAAAAGGATAGCAGCTCTCTAGGGGCTGGGCACCCAGCAGATGGAGCTTGGTGACCTACCTGAGGAGCGCACTTCAAGTGTCAAGAAGACCATTGGCCCATACAAATGAGAATCAAGCCAGTACTATATATTCCAATGAGTTTCAAGGTAGTCAATTGGAAGTCCTCTATCTCCTTAGATGTACAAAATAAACCTGTGCATGGGATTGCAGCTAGTCAGTTGCAGGAAGGGCCCTTGCTCAGCAGGAGAGCACCTGCTTGGCATGCAGAAGGTCCCAGGTTCAGTCCCCAGCACCTCCAGCTAAAAGGACCAGGCAGTAGATGATGTGAAAGGCCTCTGCCCAAAACCCTAGAGAGCCACTGCCAGTCTGAGTAGACAGCACTGATCTTGATGGACCAAGGATCCAATTCAATATCAGGCCGCTTCGTGTGTTACGAGTGGTGCTGTGGCTCAGTGGAAGAGGCTCTGGTTTGCTTGCAGGGGGTCCCAGGTTCAAACCCTGGCATCTCCTGTAGAAAGGGCCGGGTAGCAGGTGATGTGAAAGACCTCTACCTGAGACCTTGGAGAGCTGGTGCCAGTCCGAGTAGGCAACACCGACTTTGACGGACCAAGGGTCTGATTCGGTTCAAGGCAGCCTCATGGGTCAGGACCTCTTTGTCCGTTCCAGGCTTGACAGGTTTTTTGTGTGTGTTTTTAATAGCCCATGCATGGGTTGATATGAGCATATGAAGCAGCCCTATACTGAATCAGACCACCAGTCCACCAAGGTCCGTATTGTCTATTTGCACCGACTGCAGCTCTCCAAGGTCTCAGGCAGAGGTCCTTCGTATCACCTATGACCTAATCCTTTTAACTGGAGATGCTGGGGACAGGACCTCGGACCTTCTGCATACCAAGCAGATGTTCTACCAGTGAGCCTTGGCCCCTCACCTTATTTCAGAATTGGCGTGCCTGCATGGCCTTAGGGGAGAAAGGGAAGGGGATGGGAACCCTACCACAGGCTTGCCCAGAGGTCATTTCGTAGAAAAAGAGGTGCAGGAACTCATTAGCATAACTCAGTAGCATAACTCAATAGCGTAACTTATTTGCATATGCCACACCCCCTGACATCACCGGAAGTGTGTCAGAAGGCAACACCCACCGCTCAGGCTCCACTGGACTGTTTTGGATTGCTAGCTATTGGGGGGAAGGGAACGTGCAGATCTGTCCTCGCAGAGGAGGGAGAGCTTGTACCTGAATAAAACTTGGTCTTAAAGGTGCCACTGGACTGTTTTGGACCGGGGGGGGGGCAGGGGGGAGCTCTGCAACTTACCTGGCTGCTTCTTGCTCTGACTGAGAGCTGCTGGGAGCAGGGGGTGGGGCTTGTTGCATGTGCCCGCCCCCTGGGCTCTTTACTGCCGGAGCTCCGCTCCTGTGCGCTCCTGCAGGAAATGACCCCTGGGCTTGCCCTGACCTGGACAGCCCAAGCTAGCTCAATCTCATCAGATCTCAGAAGCTAAGCAAGGACAGCCCTGGTTGATACTTGGATGGGAGACCACCAGGAATTCCAGGGTTGCAGTACAGAGAAAAGCAATGGCAAACGACCTCTGTTTAGTCTCTTGCATTGAAAAACCTACAGGGCTGCCGTAAGACGGCTGCAACTCGATGGCGCCTTACATACACACCATAGGCTTAAGGAAAGCTTGATGGACTTCTTTCAATTGCAGACAAACAAAACGCACCCACACATACCATCTTTGCCCAATTTCATACATAAGTTGAAATCAATTTCTTTTAAATGGAACCTGGACGAGCACCGTGACACAGATGGGAATTTGCATCTTACCAGGAAGGAGGTGGGGGTGGGGATACTCAGGGAAGAGTGGAACGAAAACCTGCAGCAAGAGCGAACCGTGCAGGTGCCGATTCTGAACTCTAGAAGTTCTCTATGAACCATCAACCAACAGGAAGTGAACACCCCACACAGCCAATCTGTAGAGGGCATACACGGCGGGGGAGGAATATGGCAAAGAAGGGGTGAGTGTTGAAGATATTATGCCATCTCCCCACTGAATGGTAAAGTACAAATGAACTGTCCAGAGGGCATACACAGCAGGAGGAGGAATATGGCAAAGAAGGGGCGAGTGTTGAAGGTATGCCATCTCCACACTGAATGGTAAAGTACAAATGAACTGTCCAGTGTAAAAAATGGAAGCGGCACCCACATTCAAGGTAAAAGCCACCTGTTTGGTGTAGTGGTTAAGTGCGCGGACTCTAATCTGGGAGAACCGGGTTTGATTCCCCACTCCTCCACCTGTAGCTGCTGGATGACCTTGGGCAAGCCATAGTTCTGTCAGAGCTTTTCTCTCAAGGACAGTTCTGTCAAGAGCTCTCTCAGCCCCACCTACCTCACAGGGTGTCTGTTGTGGGAGGGGAAGGGAAAGGAGTTTGTAAGTCGCTCTGAGACTCCAAGTGAAGGTCAGGGTATAAATCCATTCTCCTCCTCCTTCTCCTCCTCCTCTTCTTCTCCTTCCTTTCCTTCTTCTTCCCTCACCTCATGCCTCCCTCGTCCAGCCTCCCTGTCCAACCTCCCCCCTTCCCCCCACGCAAGGGCCTACTGGCTCTCACCTGCTAAACCAACTTTCCTTTACCCTCCTAAACCTTCTGGTGGCTCGGTCCTGATATTGTACCATCACCTGCCATGGAACAACCTTATTTCTCCTAAAGAAAGGCAGCAGGAAGCAGCAAGAAACGAAGGTTTGAACCAACCCTTTCACTTAGAGCACCGTTTCCCCCACTTGAGGATTGGATTCTAAAAATGGCACGGAACCTCTGCAAGGGGGACATCGGCCAGCCCCCCCTCTGACCACTCCTACCCTTTCTATTGCTCTCTTTGGTATTTCAGCAAGCAAGATGTGACCGTGGCAACAGTATCTTCCGAGTCATACAGTCGTTGTTGTTCTTTTGTTCCCCCTGCATAGAGATGTGGACTAAGTGAAATGTGCCCTGATGGTCACTAGAGCGGGTGAAAATCTGAGGGGGGATTACAGGGACCAATGGAGAAGGAGAGCATGGGCAAAGGCTGGAATGGATTAATGAATTAACACATGGCATCGTGTGTAGAACAGCCAGGAGATCCTAGGACTGTCTGGCAGCCGCAAGTTCTAGCTCTTAGCGTTGTGGTAGTGGTGAGCTGGGGCAACGGACATGAAATTGAGTAAACTTCAGAGGACAACGGAAGACAGGAGGGCCTGGCGGGATCTGGTCCATGGGGTCGCGAAGAGTCGGACTCGACTGTGCGACTGAACAACAAAGTGGTGAGCTAGACTTACATTTAGGGCCCGAGAGAGCTCTGAGAGAGCTGTGACTGGCCCGAGGTCACCCAGCGGCTTCATGTGGAGGAGTGGGGAATGGAATCCGATTGCCCAGACCAGAGTCCACCGCTCTTAACCATAACACCAAACTGGCTCTCTAAAAGGCTGGGATGTAACCTCCGTAGGCAAAGGCTGTGCCTGTCAGAATGCCACTTGCTTGGGGTTCATCGTGGGGGCAGCTGTGCCCCTTCGTACAACGTTCATTAGATTCTCCAAAACATCTGGCCAGCCACTGTAGAAAAGGGAATGGTGAACTAGATACGTCCCCAGGTCATGGTTTGCCTAGGGCACCAAAGAACCTCGGTCCAGCCCTGGATGGGTCACGACACCGAGTAGATTTGGACTTGTGTGCAGACTGTGTGTGCTTTTTAGGAGGGGTCTCCTGAAAAGGCCGGCACTGAACCAATCAGACAGATTGATGAGAAAGGGGGGGGGTGTTCCTCCCTACTCCTGGTCATCTCAAACTGTCCTTTGATACTTCATTTGACACTGTGCCTCATCTTAGCGTTCCTATTTGCTGACCGAAACCGCTCCACGTCTCTTGTGGGTTTGATGTCCTTTCAGGCCCTCTTCCCGCCAGCATTTAGCCCTGCCGTATACATATTTAGCTCTTTCAATCTTTTCTCCCCAAATGAGTTCTCCCAGCCCTTTCATCATTCCTCCTTCTCGCCGCCGAAAATCCCTCCAATTTGTTGACATCTTTTGAGGTGTCTCGGATTGAAGACGATATTTTGCATGTAATCTGACCAGAAGCTATGAAGAGCGGGACAATTACCTCCTTGTTACCTCCTCCTTTCCTTTCCCAGCTACGGAGGGACGCTCGCATCTCATTTGCTCTGTCGCACCTAAATCTCCCCCCCCCTCCACCATTACTCCTTTGCCAAGTGCCTTCTTTCCCTTTGATTATCTGTGTTTTGCATTATTTCCGCTTATCGGTATTAAACTGTAATTTTGCAAGCACGGCCTCATTCCGTAATTCCCACTGATAACGTGTTTTTAACCTCTCTCCCTATTATTTCTCTCTTTAGACCAATGTGGAATTTATAATATAACGGATCCCTTTTGATGCACCTTCCTGCCACCAAAGGAAGCCAGCAGTCTCCCATATAATGTCCAGAGTAGCTATTCGATATATTTTAGAAGCCAGCTCCCTCCTTAACCATGGGCAATTTTATTCCTCCCAATGGAGAATCAATGAGGAGTAATTATTGCTGTATGCATCGTTCCTCGCTGAAACCCAAAATAAGAAGAAGAGGAGGAGGAGGAGGAGGAGATTGGATTTATACCCCACCTTTCACTCCTTTCCCTTCCCCTCCCCACAACAGACGCCCTGTGAGGTAGGTGGGGCTGAGAGAGCTCTTTCAAGAACTCCCCTTTCAAGGACAGCTCTTGTCAGAACTATGGCTTGCCCAAGGTCATCCAGCAGCTGCAAGTGGAGGAGTGGGGGAGAACCGAGTTTGATTCCCCACACCTCCACATGCAGCTGCTGGTGTGACCTTGGGTCAGTTACAAGTTATTTCAGAGCTGTTCTCTTATAAGCGGTTCTCTCGGAGCTCTCTCAGCCCCGCCTACCTCACAGGGTGTCTGTTGTGGGGAGGGGAAGGGAAAGGAGATTGTAAGCCAATCTGAGGCTCTTTCGGGTAGTGATGGGTGGGGTATAAATCCAATCTCTTCTCTTCTTCTTCTCTTCTCCACCCCCAAATCTCCATGAGTTCCCAAACCTGGAGCTGGCAGCTCTACCCCCCCTGCCCCCCAAGGCAGCTAGGGGGTCACCTGACAATCCTGATGAAGAGCAACTTCAAATGATGTCAGGTACAGAATTGGCACTGCCAGACTGCCACAGGATGGGCAAGGAGAAAGAAGGGGAGAGGGGAAACACACATCGCAAAAGCCCTTGCGGTAGAGAATTTCAGCCACTTGTTTGTCTGGGGAAATGAGAAATAAAGCACCTACTCCTGACAGGGACGTGTCCTTTGACAAATAGCGCTTGGCTTTAAACAATCTGGCGCTCCCGGTCGTCAGATCTCTGAGAGCAAAGCTCGAGGTATGATCCAGCCAGGTATCGCTGTGCCTAACAGGTCTGCACTGATACACATCGAGGGTTCGACAAAAACTCCTTGGCAATCCATTCATTATACTTAGCAACATCAAACAGAGGAAAAAATAATTAAAAAGTTCCCATGGAGAACCTGGAGACCTTGAACACAGATAGGGGGGTGAGCACAAAGGCAGAGAGTTTGCTTACAAGAGTCAAGCTTTTTTTTTTTTAAAAAAAAATTCTTTGCTTTACTGCAGCCTGATGGTCTGGCAGGGATTTTCACCCCCTTCTGATTTTTTTTTACTTTAATGGCCGGAGACTTAACATACTTGATGCACGATGCGTAAGGAATAGGTGTCGATGGATTTAAAGACAAAATTCATTTCTCGACGGCCAGAATTGATTCTGTAGAAGTTGCATGAAAACGGCATGATAATCAAGCTTGCCAATCTATACACAAACAGGACACAGTACAAGGAGGTACACACACACACGAACATATGGAGATGTCTTATGCGGAATCAGATGATCATTCCATCCATGTCAGTATTCGTCTTCTCAGACTAGTAGTGGCGCTCCGGGGTCTCCAGGGGAGGTCTTTCAGATGGCCTCCCACCTAATCTTTTTAATTGGAGATGCCGGGGATTGAACCAGGGATCTTCTGCATGCCAAGCAGATGTTCTACCACTGAGCCATGCCCCTTCCCTGTATATATCACTGGGAAATTTAATATAATTGGAAACCTCAGGGAGGTTCCTGTATGGTCTACTCCATGAAGCACAGCAAGGGATGTGAAAGGAGGTTGGGCAATGTCTCTTGCTTTGAAAACTCTAGGTGGTCAACTTTGCCGTCAAGTGCCGTCAAGTAGCAGCCAATCAATGGTGACCCCGTAGGGTTTTCGAACCAAAAGATGTTCAGAGGTGACTTGTCGTTGCCTGCCTCTGCAAAGCAACCCTGGTATTCCTTGGTGGTCTCCCATCCAAATATTGACAGGGACCAAGTCTGCTTAGCTTCCGAGAACTGACGAGATCAGGCTAGCCCGGGATATCCAGGTAGGGGCAACTTCTCTTTAGCACAGGATAAATGGGCATGTTCTCTGATCTACAATTTGTGAAGGGAGGGAAATTTCCCAGACTCTGGTGTCCTAGATCATCAATGAAAAGAGTTGAAGGGAAAGATGAGGTAGTCCTACAATAACTATAAAGCAACTTCCAATGTTCCCTTTCTAATATTCACAGCAACAGAAGGCAAAAACTCACCTGGGTTCACCTAAGCCAAAATTGGTTCTTTGTAACCTAGCAATATGCATCTATTTCTCTCAGGCGCATGTATCTTACCCTTGGGTAATGCATCTGTAGTAAGGATACGCATTAATCCTCCAACACTCATGCACACCAACCCTAAGAATGTTCATTGAGAAATAACCCTCATTGGGGGGACTCATCCATATGTAAATGCACGTTGTACTGTCCATAAGAAGAGTTCTGCTGGATCAGACTGGCTGCCCATCTAGTCCGGCATGCTGTTTCACACAGTGGCCAACCAGTGGACCTAGCGAATCCCGCAAACAAGGCACAGAGGTTAATTGTTGTAGATTTTCCAGGCTGTATGGCCATGTTCTTGGCATTGTAGGACCTGACGTTTCTTCTCACCTTGACACAGAGAGTACTCCATCTTTCTGTGTTATACCTCTGAGGATGCCAGTCGCAGCTGCTGGCGAAACGTCAGGTACTATAATGCCAAAACCACGGCCATACAGCCCGGAAAATCTACAACAACAAAGTCTTCAACAACATAAGGCACGGAGGCTGACAGCTTCACCTGATACTGCTTCCTAGCACAAGTATTCAGAAGTCTACTGCCTCTGAATATGGAGGTTCTTTTACCAACCATGATAACAATTGATGGATCTCTCTTCCGTGAGTTTGTCTAACCCACCTTTAAAGCCACCAACACTCATGGCCTAAGGACATTTTGTTTATAGGTCAAGCAAAACAACAACAACAATAATTTTTGTGAATGTGATCCTTACATTCACACTTTAGGGATGGCTTTCACAATAATCAAATGTTTACTTTATGGAACCTTATTAAATACAACACAGATGTAGAACAAAACTGGAGATACACGTGCGATTTATTTATTTATTTTGCTCAAAGTACATAACGCGGGGAACGTGGTTGCATGTGTAGTCCTCTTAAGTAAAATGGTATGGCCCTATTTAATATAGGGGGCTAAACATGCACACTGAGAAAATCCCATTCCATGAAGTCTGTGGATGGTTGGGTCCATACTAGGCTTTGACCAATTTTTAGGGCACTTTTGGGATGTCTGTGAAGCAGTAATCATTTCCTGTTCTAGATGGCCCCAAGCTACACGGATCTCATCAGGTCTTGAAAGCTAAGCAGGGTCAGCCCTGGTTAGTATTTGGATGGGAGACCTTCACACGAATCTAGTGTCGATATGCAGAGACAGGCATTGGCAAAACCACCCAAAGAGTGATTAACACATGGAATTCACTGCCACAGGAGGTGGTGGCGGCTACAAACATGGACAACTTCAAGAGGGAACTGGATAAGCATATGGAGTAGAAGTCCATCAGTGGCTATTAGCCACAAGGTATAGATAGGAACTCTCAGTCTGGGGCAAGTGATGCACTGTATTCTTGGTGCTTGGGGGGGGCAACAGTGGGAGGGCTTCTAGTGTCCTGGTCCCACTGCTGGACCTCCTGATGGCAGCTGGTATTTTTGGCCACTGTGTGACACAGAGTGTTGGACTGGATGGGCCATTGGCCTGATCCAACGCTGGCTTCTCTTATGTCCTTACGTTCACCTCTGTTAGTCTCTTGCCTTGAGAATCCTACGGGTTGCCATAAGTTAGCTGCCTCTTGAGGGCACTTTCCACCACCAATCATTTCCTACCCCCGCTATTTGTAGTTCTGATGCTTCTCCAAAGCAGGGGAGAGGCACACCTTAATTTTCAAATCTTGGGTTAGCTTTGCAAATACAGGCCATTAAACATGTGTTTGGATGATAGTCCTTTGATGTGAGCATTTGGTCTGACCCTATGCATATGACCCTATAATGGCACATTTGCAAGAATTGTTCCGACAATAACTGCCCGTTAAGTGTTGGGGTCGACTGGTCATGAAGAACCGAGCCCTGCACTGCCAACAAAAGAGTAAATAAAGAGACTGACACTCCATTAACCTTCATGACTACAGTTATTTATCAAAACATAAAATGGATTCCCAACAAGGGATGGATAATGCTGGAATGGGGACGAGGTTAATGGTAATGGAAACAAAGTGATTCTCATTAGCAGGGCAATGTTCCATTACGCCTCCCCAAATCCTGAAACTTCTCCTTCCGTAGCAAAGGCCTTCTTCTTCCTTCCCTAAACAATTCTACTTTGGTGACTTTCCTGGGAAATATTCACAATATAAAGAGGTAAAGGTTCCCTTGCTCGAAAGCCAGTCGAATCCTACTCTAGGGTTGCGGTGTTCATCTCCGTTTCAACGGAGCCAGCGCTGTCCAAAGATGTTTCCGTGGTCATGTGGCCGGCATGACTAAACACCAAGGCGCACGGAACGCTGTTACCTTCCCACTGAAGTGGTCCCTATTTATCTACTTGCAATTTCTTGCATTCGAACTGCTAGGTTGGCAGGAGCTGGAACTAGAGATGGGAGCTCACTCCGTCATGCGGCACACTCGGGTCTCAAACTGCTGAACTACCGACCTTCCACTGCCTGCAGTTCAGCGTCTTAACCACTTGAGCCACCGCAGCTCCATATACATTTACATATACATATACAATATACATATCCAGAAAAATCAAGGTTTACTATTTCTTGGCTCCACCATCAACCAACAAGGAGACTGAATCCAAGATATCAGAAGGAGACTGAGACTGGGAAGGGCGGCCATGAAGGAGCTAGAAAAGATCCTTAAGGATATACTGCTGTCAATCAAGATCGAGATAATTCATTCCATGGTATTTCCCATTACTACATATGCGTGAAGAAGAAGAAGAAATCTGGAATTTATCTTGTTTTAAGTCTATTCCTAAAATATGT
Source organism: Gekko japonicus (assembly GCF_001447785.1). Lineage (NCBI taxonomy): Eukaryota > Metazoa > Chordata > Lepidosauria > Squamata > Gekkonidae > Gekko > Gekko japonicus. The sequence continues at coordinate 635,075 of NW_015167068.1, forward strand.
AACGCAAGACTAGGTTTTAGTCTGTGTATGTATATGTCTGTATAATGTAATTATGTTATATTGGTGGTGATATGTTTTAAAATAGAAGAAGAAGAAGAAGAAGAAGAAGAAGAAGAAGAAGAAGAAGAAGAAGAAGAAGAAGAAGAAGAAGACGAGGAGGAGGAGGAGGAGGAGGAGGAGATTGGATTTATACCCCACCTTTCACTCCTTTCCCTTCCCTTCCCCACAACAGACGCCCTGTGAAGTAGGTGGGGCTGAGAGAGCTCTTTCAATAACTCCCCTTTCAAGGACAGCTCTTGTCAGAACTATGGCTTGTCCAAGGTCATCCAGCAGCTGCAAGTGGAGGAGTGGGGAATCAAACCCGGTTCTCCCAGATTAGAGTCTGCACACTTAACCACTACACCAAACTGGCTCTCAGATGGACGATGAAGAAAGCTGACAGGAAGAAAGTTGATTCCTTTGAAATGAGGTATTGGGAGGAGAGTTTTATGGATGCCGTGGATTTCCAAAAAGGCAAATAAATGGGGTTCTAGATCGAATCAAGCCTGAACTCCCCCTAGAAGCTAAAAATGACTAAACTGAGGCTATCATACTTCCATGTTATGAGAAGACAAAGAGCCACTGGAAAAGACAATAATGCTAGGAAAGTTGAAGACAGAAAAGAGGAAGACCCGACATGAGATGGGTGGACTCAACGAAGGAAGCCACGGCCCCCCTCCATTTGGAAGATCTGAGCAAGGCTGTTAACAACAGGATGTTTCGGGGGTCATTAATTCACAGGGTCCCCATAAGCTGGAAGTGACTCGATGACACTTAACAGACCCATCCGGAAGATGGAGGCTTAAGAACATGGCCGGAGTCCCGATGGATCAGACCAGTGGTCCATCTAGTTCAGCACCAAGGCTCCGTCTAAGCTGAGGAGTCTCGTGAGCAAAAATTCTACTTTGTGAGCTGCTGGCCTTAAAGCTGTGAGTGAGCAATTTGGGCTACTGCATAAATTAGTTTGCTCTGGAGCCCTCCTTCCTGAGCTAAGACAAACAAGGTGTGAGCCGGAGGCTAAAAAACTGTGAGCTGGCTCACACAAACTCAGCTTAGAAGGAACACTGTTCAGCACCCTGTCTCACACAGTGGCCAACCAATTTCTTTGGAGATCCAACAACAGGGCATAGAGGCTGAGGTCTTCCCCTGATGTCCCCTCCTGGCTCTGGGATTCAGAGGTCCGACACTCGTATGGCTACAAATGACAGATAAATAAATTTACCTGCGCAGTTCCCAGCAAGACATAAGCAGGCGATACTTGAATGAACTGCCAAGAAAGGGAAGTGGTGTTTTCAGTTGCTGGATGAGCCCCCAAAATGGTTGGGGGGGGTTGGAAAGGGGGGGGTTGAAAACTCATCAATGCACACGAACCACATGAAGCTGCCTTAGATTGAATCAGACCTTTGGTCCATCAAGGTCAGTATTGTCTACTCAGACTGCCAGCACCTCTCCAAGGTGGAGGTTTTTCACATCACCTACTACCTGATCCCTGTAAAGGGAGATACTAGGAACTGAACCTGGGACCTTCCGGAAAACCTCCAATGATGGAAAAGGAAAACTGTGACTAATATTTTCAACTTGGCCCAGGATTTTTTTAAAAAGAGATCGGGCAATTGGAAATCTATTCCTAAGATTTTGGTGAGAATGGAGGATATTTTTTTAAAAAAAGAAATGGTTTAAAATGTGTTTCATTTGAAGAGATACTTCCCCAGACCAGACAATTCCTGCTTCCTTCCCAGCAAGATTAGCTCAACACTGTAGGAGGTAGTTAAAAAAATACATATATCTTTTCCTCCTTCCTCACAGATCACCTCCCCCTCCCCTTTTAACAGAGAGTCTTGTTGGCTTTCAAACAAAACCTTCTCAAAAACCATCTGGAATTCCTCTGCCAAAGGTTTGGGCTTCTAAATATCAGCTTCCTTTTTAAATACATATATAATTTGTTTTTTAAAAAAGACAATTAAAAAAGTAACTTCAGCGTCTGACAGCCTTGGAATGGAAATGCCGCCCTCCACGCTGAGAACAGCTAAAATATCAGGGCGATTCTTCCTGCCGTTCGTTACTCCCGTCTCCGCTCTTGTATGTAAAGAAGAAGAGTGAGTCTGAAATTCATATCCTTCTCGGCAACACAGAAATGAGACTTCAAAGTAGCTTACAAAATAACTCAATGTGGACAATAGAAAACGAATGTCACATCCCGTTCACTAAGACCAGTTTGTGACACCACCACTGCGAGCTAACGGGAACCTCCATGTTCAGAGGCAGTCGTCCTCTGAATCCCAGAGCCAGCAGGCAACATCAGGGGAAGGCCTCGGCCTCCATGCCCGGTTGTTGGACCTCCAGAGGAACTGGTTGAGGGCACTGTGTGAGACAGGATGCTGGACTAGATGGACCACTGGTCTGAATCAGCAGGGCTCTTCTTACGTTCTTAACAGAGGAAAACTAACTCCTGAGTAATAAGGGGCTGAACCTTGAAAATCAAGTGTTGAGGGAACTTGAGAAAGCAAACCTACGAAAATGTCAAACAACTAAATCCATTCAGGTCGGCAAGGCTCTTTTTGTAGCAGGAACTCCTTTGCATATTAGGCCACACACCCCTAATGTAGCCAATCCTCCAAGAGCTTACAGAGCTCTTCTTACAGGAGCTACTGTAAGCTCTTGGAGGATTGGCTACATTAGGGGTGTGTCACTTAATATGCAAATGAGTACCTGCTACAAAAAGAGCCCTGCAAGACAAAGAAAGGCCTTTCCCATCACTTCCACCTTGAGCTCTTTTAACTAGAGCTTAACTGAGGGGGTTCCCAGCCCTTCGCTGGCAGCAAACACTGGGAGAGATGTGGGGAGGCTGAAGCTTCAGGAGGATGTGATGTCACTTCCAGGTGACACTCTAGGAAATCCCCCTGATCTCTATGGCAAACAAAATGAAACAAAACATAGAGACTAGGAGAAACTCCTACAGCATCGCCATCGTTGCCGTTCACTCCCATTTTTCTCCCAATCCTCAAATTAAGCAAAGGCTTGGGACTGAGGGTGAGGGTGGAAGTTTACCCATTGCCAGCAGGCAAAGGGCCAGTCTCTGAACCCAGAATATTCTGCACACAAAAAATGATGCTTAGTTCTGTGAGTCTGGCTTATCAGAGCGAATTGGACAAATGGTCAAGGACGATAACAGAAGAACCTTAACACGGTTGGATGACCAGAGCTGTTTCTTGATGGTTTGGAACCTTTATTCCAGCTGTTGGAATAGGACATTCTCCAGCATGAGAGAGAGAGGAAAAAATAACAGATTTGGATCTGGAACAAAGTTTGAGTCCAGGGGCACCATTAAGACCGACAGAGTTTAATTCTGGGTCTAAGCTTCCGTGTGCATGCACACTTCTTCAGATACACTGAACCAGTTTTCCTCAAGCCTTACATATAGGTAGAGAGAGGGTGGGGTGGGGGGGTTAGTTATCAGGAAGGGCTAGTTAAACTCAAGATGCAAGCTGGGCGATAAGTATGGCTGAGATCGAATTAAAACCGTTTGTGAGATCTGCAAATAGCAGCAAATCAGCATTCAGAACACAAGAGTTAACAAGCAGACGTGAGGACTGAGATTGAGTCCAGTGGGCACCTCCGAGACCAACAAAGTTCAATTCTGGGTATAAGCGAAAACTGAGAGACTTCAGCTTTTTGAATTCTGCAATAAAAGGTGGAGATGTGTTTGCTGTAGTTAGCCGGCTCTGGGTGTAGTCTTTAGGGCTAAGGATGGAATTGTGATGTTCTGTGGGTTTTTTTTTTGTTTGTTTTCTGTTTTTTGTTTTTGAGACAGGACTGCAGGACTAATGGATGCTCTGTCAGCTGCAGAAGTGATAGAAGCTATGGACCTTAAAAGAACAGCTCTGAAAGAACTTATGGCTGACCCAAGGTCACACCAGCAGCTGCATGTGGAGGAGTGGGGAATCAAACCTGGTTCTCACAGATTAGAGTCTGTGCTCTTAACCACTACACCAGCCTGGCTCTAAGAGTGGCAGACTCTAATCTGAAGAAGCGGGTTTGATTCCCCAGTCCTCCACATGAAGCCTGCTGGGTGACCTTGGGCCAGTCACAGTTCTCTCAGAACTCTCTCAGTCCCATCTACCCCACAAGGTGCCTGCTGTGGGGAGAGGAAGAGAAGGTGATTGTAAGCGGCTTTGAGAGGGGGAGGGAGGAGGAGGAGGAAGGGGAGGAGTAGATTGGATTTATACCCCACCCTTCACTACCCAAAGGAATCTCAAGAGCGACTTACAATCTCCTTTTCCGAGAGAGCTCTTTTGAGAACTGCTCATGAGAGAACAGCTCTGAAAGAACTTGTAACTGACCCAAGGTCACACCAGCAGCTGCAAGTGAAAGAATGGGACATCAGACCTGATTCTCCCAGATTAGAGTCTGCGCTCCTAACCACTACACCTAACTGGCTCTAGAGAAAAGTGAGGTATAAAAACCAACTCTATAACTCTTCTAATTTGGTTGGCTTTCTAATGTACATTCAACTATCGCAGCAGCTTTTATTAGGGATTTTTTAAAGTCTTGTGGATGTTTCAGCTGGATATCTTATCTCAAATTTACTGATTGATGTCTTATCAGGAGTTTTTTTTTTTAAATGGTCTCATGCTCTGCTTTTGAAGTCTTGCAAATAAATACATAATCACAGACTTACAAATCACACAGAAAATTCTTTTTAAAAAATAAATCCAGAGGGGTAGCTATGTTAGGGCATTGCAGCAATATTTGATAATATCATATATAATTAGCACATGAGCGTCCTTGATGGAATAGCAAAGAAATAGAGAGGAAATAGACAAAATTGTAACAAACTGCCTCACTCAGAAATTCATTCCAAACAAATGCAATCAAGTCAAATTTAGCCTAGAGAGGTACAATGTATCCAGCTCAGACCGCGTGGCCTGCTTGGGCTCCACGCGGTCAGGAGCAAACGTCGAGCTTCGGTCAAAGAGGCAATGGACTATGCAGATCCTAGCCAGCACCAATCAGGGAGCTAGGTTTGTGGCCGAGAGCCTATGGAACTCTCGGCCAGTGTAAATAACCTATTGGGAAGTGGGGGGGTGTTTTGGGTGGCAGTTTCCAGGGGAATATAAGCCGGCCTGCGAGCCGGCCAAAGTGTCTTGTTCCTGACTGAATAAAGTACGCTTTGCTGAAATCACTCTCCGTCTGCGTACTTTTCACTAGAGGAAACGACTGAGAGGTGATATGGTAACCATCCTCAAGTACTTGAAGGGCTGTCATATAGAGGATAGTGTGTTGTTTTCTGTTGCCCCACAAGGTCGGACCAGACCCACGGGCTGAAATTAAATCAAAAGAGTTTTTGGCTAAACATTAGGAAGAGCTTCCTGACAGTTAGAACGGTTCCTCAGTGGAACAGGCTTCCTCGGGAGGTGGTGGGCTCTCCTTCTTTGGAGGTTTTCAGACAGAAGCTAGATGTCCATCTGTCAGCAATGCTGATTCTGTGAACTTAGGCAGATCATGAGAGGGAGGGCAGGAAGGGTTGCATCAGGGCTCAGTTCTCGCGGCCCTTTCTTACACGTCCAGGGAAATGCCAATCGCCACTTTGGGATCAGGAAACAATTTTTCTCCAGGTCACTTTAGCTGGACATCCTGGAGGTTTTTTGTCATCTTCTGGGCGTGGAGCAGTGGTCACCGGGGGTGTGTGGGGGGGAGGTATTTGTGAAGTTCTGCATTATGCAGGGGGTTGGATTAGATGACCCTGGAGTTCCCTTCCAACTCTATAATTCTGTGATTCAGTAGCGTTCCCATTCATTCATTCATTCATTCATTCATTCATTCATTCATTCATTCAAATTTATAGTCCATACTCCCCGTGAGCGGGCTCAGGGTGGATCACAGCAACAGTTGGGCCATTCAGCAACAGAAACGTACTGCACGATGGTCCTATTTCAGGCAAAATCCTGTCTTTCTCCAAAGCAGCCTCATCCACATCCTCTTTCTAAAAAATTGCATACGAGAATCACTCTGAGTCTTTGTGTCCTAAATCTTTGGGCGGTGGGACAGTTTACAAATAAGTAAAAACCCCAACATATGATACTAAAACCTGGTGGGAACCAAGCATTGAAGAGACACTGAATGGGGAGTGGGGAAGCCACAAACAATTAGCATGCCTTTAATTACACATCATGGATTTCCCCAGCGACATCTTGCAGTTTTCCTGCCATGCCCCTGTTACCTAAAGGTGGCTTCACAATAGGCATGAAATGTAAGAGAGATTTCTCAGGGATTTTTCTCCAGCCAGGTCAGTCCTGAAAACAAAGTAAAATGTGTGGAAAGGCACGTTGACGACGGCTAAACTTCAAGAGCGCAGCAGCCAGAACGCTAATTCGGGCTTGCCATAATGATCCACATCCCCTATTTCAGCATGCTGGTTCCAGTTGTGTTTTGGAATCCATTACCACAGCACCCCACTCTGCTTAAAGGAATGCACACCTTTAAACATGTTTTTAAATGATTTTTTTTTGGTGGGGACATTTACAGGAGAAATTCTTGTGGGCCTGTGCCTTTAAGAAAGGGGGCGGAGCCCCCAAGAGCCCCACCGTATCTACATACCTGAGTAAACCTCTAAACGCCAGCACTAGGAGGCAACATCAGGGAAGGCCTTGGCTCCTCTAAATACCAGCACCAGGAGCCAATCCGGGAAGGCCTTGGCCTCAATGCCCTTTTCGACAAACCTCTAGGGCAACTGGTTGACAACCGACGTGATGCTCGACTAGTCTGATCCAGCAGGCCACCTGCAATGGGGTGACTCAGGCATATCCCTAACAGCATGAAAGTGACTAATTTTTCATCTCAATAATAATGGCCCCAGGGGTGGAGCCAGGAAGAAAGAAGAGAAGCGCAGCCAGGGCAGGACCCCAATGACTCAGTGGCACCGACTGGTACAATCTTGGCAGGCAAGGGGTGGGACAAGGTGGAATCTAGTGAGTAAAAGGAGCAAGAAGGGTAGCCAGAAAGGTGCCTGGCTGGCTAGGGTGGAGCACGTAGAACTGGGTCTATTCTGGCTTTTTAAATCTATTCACTGTTCACCTGACACAACACAATTTTTACTGGTCAGACCACTAAGGTATCTCCTTGATGCTCTGAGCTGCATGACTTGTACAGGAGCTGGAACACCGCCATACTCAGCCACGACTCACGATTCGTGGTAAAAGGCCTGTTGACCAACTGCCCGGGAGAAATATTTGCATTAATAAATAAAAATCAATATACTAACTTTTCCTGAAGCCCACCTCTGCCCGCCCCCGGCTGTGCCGTGCTTTCTCTTTTCCAAAAAGTTTGCATATCTTTTTACATGTTGTTTCAAACGGCATCAATCTGTGCAAGCTTTCAAAGGCTGGCTTGGGCTGGGGGAGCATAATGCTACGCGACCAGCTTGCCCAAGGGGTGGTCCTTCGAGGCAAATGCAGCACGGTAGCCCCGCATGGGCTGCAGAAGCTCTGTCAGACCGCATTTATGTTGCCTGCTTGGAACTGTCCAGACAGGAGAACTCCCAATCACAAGAGATCCCTCACTCATTTCAAAAGAGGTGATGATGTACATTTGTTAGCATGTGGGGAGCTCATTATCAAAAATCAACAAGGCAGGCCATTCAAGCAAAGCCTTCGTGCATACACAGATTTTGGAGTGAAATGTGTTACTTCCTTGTCCAGAAATTCCAGGTAATGGTGTATATCTATATCTAGCAGTCAACATGGTACCTTCTGCGGATATTTAAATATGCGGATTGAGGCCACACTGAGAGAAGGGTGTTTTTTTTCCCTGCAAAAAAATTTTTTTTCTGCAAAAGAAATCTGGTTGAAACACTGGCCAACGTTCTAATAGACCCTATGCAAAAAACGTTTGCAGGGGGAAAAAATCTTAGTAAAAATTAAGTGGCTCCCCATATACCTGCAGGGGAGCTTTTTCTGTGCCTGAGCAGATAAAACAGCCTCTGCTGACAGGGGGTCCTCTCTCCGGGACTCACCTTAAAAACCACTTGGTCGCTCCACACAGCTCCAAGGGCTGCAGGAGGTGAGGAAGGGCTTCTGTTCTGTCTTCTCTCCCACAGCTGTTTCCGCTAGCAAAAATAGCATGGGAGTGAAGGCCAGAAGCCCCTCCTTACCCCTCACAGTTCTTGGCGCCAAGTTGAGCAACAGAACATGTCTTAAGGTAAGTCTGGGAGACAAGGGGTGGGGGAAGAGAGAGGGAGAGGGAGAGAGGGAGGGGGGAGAAAGGAGAGGGGAGGGGGAGAGAGATAATATTTGGGGGAGATGCAAAAGCAAGGGAATGGGATTCCTCCTCCCCGCATGTCCCTTGTGGGACCCCACTTGTTTATATCTAGCTTTCTATAGAGACAATGAACATACCATAAACTACTGAGTCCACAGAATAGGGTTACCAAACCCCCCCGGGGGGCGGAATTCCCTCCGGTTTTGAGCCCCGATTTCCGCTCCCGCGGAAACGGGGCCCGGGGGAAACCCCACTCCCACGAGCGCGTCACCAGGAAGTGACGTCAGACGCTGGGGCGGGGCCGCGCCATTTGAGGGGAAAACAAAGAGTTTTCCCCTCAAACGGCAGCCATTTGAGGGACTCTTTGTTTTCCCCTCAAATGGCGTGGCCCCGCCCCAGCGTCTGACGTCACTTCTGGTGCATACAGGACCGGCTCCCGGACCTCCAGGACTCTCCCCCGCCGGTAGGAATTTTCAAGTTGGCAACCCTACCACAGAACCAGCTAGACAATTAGAGCCAAAATGCAAGAGATCTATAATTCAGTGTTCTTAAAGATCAAATCAGCCCTAAATTCACTTTTGATTTTTTAAAAAAATTAAAATAGTGCCAACGATGAGTTGGATTATGGCCCTGGTGCTAGGGGAGGCAGATGTTAAACCTTTGTCCCCCTTCCTGTACCTTTCCCCCTATTTCAAACATCCCCAAAAGCTAAATTTTGCTGAGTAGAGAAAATATATATATAGAAGAGGGGAAGAAGAGATTTAAGTATATTTGTGGCTGGTTGAAACACTGGCCAACGTTCTAATACACCCTACGCCCAAAAGGAACAATGGAAAGAAGCCAAAAAAGGCATATGCAAAAAAGAAAGAAAGGAGAATTCTAACCAAAATTAAATTCTTGTTTTCTGACGTCCAGGGCACCCCCCTCATCTGAAAGTTGTCCAAACAAAAGCATAATGCCCTGCAATTATTAAAGGGACAAATGCCTAATTAGCACCTAGCTCTTTTCACCTCTATGTTAAAAGCAACCTCTTCCCCCCTCTCCTACTCATCCACCCTCTTGTTCCCTTTGACACAACAGCAAACCTTACCCCGAAGCACCTTTATAGCCTTACTGGTAAGGCAGAAGACAAAAACAGAGAGAGACAGAGAGAGAGAGGTTGCCAGTCCCCTGGTGGAGGCAGGGGTCCCCCGCTGCCAGGTGCTACCCACAGCGACCGATCAGTTGGCTGGGGGTGGGGTGGGGAGCTTGCCAGGAGGAAGAAGGCGGCCTAGGCCTCATCATGGGAGAGCCAGTTTGGTGTAGTGGTTAAGTGCGCGGACTCTAATCTGGGAGAGCCGGGTTTGATTCCCTACTCCTCCACTTGCACCTGGCTGGATGACCTTGGGCAAGCCGTAGTTCTGATAAGAGCTGTCCTTGAAAAAAGAGCAGTTCCGGTCAAGAGCTCTCTCAGCCCCACCTACCTCACAGGGTGTCTGTTGTGGGGAGGGGAGGGGAAGGGAAAGGAGTTTGTAAGCCACTCTGAGACACCTTTGGGTAGTGAAGGGCGGGGTATAAATCCAATCTCTTCGCTCTCTTCTCTTCTTCATCCCCGGCAACACACAGGAAGTGATGTCATCACGCCAGTGACATCTAGGTGACACTTTGGTATTTCAGCAAAAACTCTATTGTAGAAGCTGGTTTTACCATATAATTTTTGCCCAAGTACCAGAGTGTTGTCCAGACATCACTGGCATGATGACATCACTTCCTGTGTGACACCAACTACGAGACTTATGCCTTTATTTTTCTCTTCATAAGTCGTCCCCCCCCCCAATCTCCCACCAGTTTCCAGGAGGGACCTGGCAACTCTGAGAGAGAGAGAGAGAGAGGGGAGATAGAGAGAGAGAGAGAGAGAGAGAGAGAGAGAGAGAGAGAGAGAGAGACTTAAATACAGTCTTTCCTCTAGGCAGCAATTTCAGCAGATGAAGAGGTTAACACTATTTAACGGTGTGCTGCCACATTAATTTAGTATGACAAGATAAAGCAGTAATCCTCACTGGAAGAGCCTGTAAACCGCCTGGTATCCATGGACATGCTCCAGTCGATTTGTACTGTATATCACTTGGCACAATTGCCCTGACAAAGCCCCCTTGTGTTTCTCTCCTGTAAATCTCTCTCGCTGTCCCCTCTCACCCTCCCCCTCTCTCAGTTTTGCTTGCCAGTCAGACAGCAGCAGATCTGCTGGCTCTAAGCCCTGCAAACTTAGTGTCTTAGGCCTAGCAAAGCAGGCTCCCTCCCCGCCCCTCCCGTGAAGATGTTGAGGACTTTGATAATCCATTGATCCCGCTTCTCTATCGGCTTGTATTTTTTCAATCTGTCATGTTAAGTTGTCAGAAAGGGGCGATTAGACCAATGTTTCATGTTTCCAGATTTGCGTTCCCGGGAACGCTAGTTTTTCAAAAGCCTTTCTTGCCAGGGTTCTGCCGGAAGATTATCCCTAAGAAAGCTGATGCGAATATTATTACTGGCATAAACCTGGTAATAAAAACCGTAAAGTGTTTTAGGTAAAGACATTTGAGAGATATTCGGGGTTATAGACATAAGAGTTTAAAGCTGGATAGGATTTTGTGTGTGTGTGTGTTTTTTTAAGCTGTCAGCTGTGTAGGGCCGCCTCCCCCCTCCCCAGCATGACGCTAAATAAAATAAAATAAAAACACGCAGAAAAGTGGATGTGTGGGGATTCTGTCTATATAAAATAATAAATCATAGAACTGGGCGCAAGGGAACATGGGGAGGCTTCCAAAATTCTCCTTATTCAAATTCCTCCCTCTTTGAGTTTTGGAGATCTGTTTTCCCCACTCTTGTCCCCCCCCCCTTAATAATCCCTTATATAATATAACAACAATTTACAGTAGTGCTTGTTTCTAACGGGGATCTGATCTCTTAGAGATCCCTCACTGTACAACTTTTGTACAGAGTGCAGTACATGTGCTGATTGTCACAGCTTTTCATGCCTTCTTAACTTTCCCCCGGCCTCTGTATTACTAATTTGCATTGGGGGGAAAATCACTAGGAACGAAAATGTAATAGTACATGTAGATATATCAAGATCCTTTTCTGCATGACATTTTGCAAAGTGCAAGAGCACATGTGTGAGTCAGTAAACCAGTAGTTTTATTGATGTATTAGGGTTGCCATCTTCCACCCCCAGCGGGGGACTTTGGGGGCGTTCCTGGAGGGGGTGGGGCATCCCCAACGTGATGACGTCACGTTGGGGACGTCTGCCGCCCCCCCACCCGCCCGTGCACCAGATTTCCAGAAACAGC
>NW_015167068.1:646747-686747 GCF_001447785.1 Gekko japonicus
TTAAGACCTCCTCTCTCGTCACCTCAATCTGACTCAGGTCTTTCAACACCCTCCTGAAATCAGCGGTTCTGGAGTGGGCAAGCACTTCTCATCTTCCACAGTGAAGACAGAGGCAAAAAATGCAATTAGCTTCTCAGCCATGTCCCTATCATTCTTCAGTACTCCTTTTACCTCCTGGTCATCCAAGGGCCCCACTGCCTCCCTGGCTGGTTTCCTGCTTTTAACGTATTTGAAGAAAGTTTTATTGTTGGTTTTTACGTTTTTTGCTATATGCTCCTCATAGTCCCTTTTTGCCTGCCTGACCACAGACTTGCATTTTATCTGCCATAGCCTGTGTTCCGTTTTATCAGCCTCACTGTGACTAGCTTTCCACTGCTTAAAGGAATCCTTTTTACCTTTTACAGCTTCCATTACTTTGTTTGTTAACCATGCAGGCTTTTTCTTATACCTGTTTGTGCCTTTCCTAACCTGCGGAATATTTTTTTTTGCGCTTCTAGGATCGTAGTTTTAAATAGTTTCCAAGCTTCCCCAATGGTTTTGACCCTTTCTACTTTTCCTTTCAGTTTCCTCCCCACATGCCCCCACATATCAGAGAAGTTACCCCTTTTAAAGTTAAAAGTGGTTGTGTCAGTCTTTTTGGCCAATTCCCTATTTATACAAATGTTGAACTCAACAACATTATGATCACTGTTCCCAAGCGGTGCAATCACTTTTACATCTCTCACCAGGTCTTGAGTGTTACTTACGACCAAATCAAGGATCACCTCTCCCCTGGTAGGTTCCATGACCATCTGCTCCATAGCACAGTCATTTGGAGTGTCTAGAAACTCAATCTCCTTTTCTCGACTAGAACACATATTTACCCAATCAATGTGTGGGTAGTTAAAATCACCTATTAAGACACAGTTTTTTTGTCTATCTGCTATCTTTAATTCATTCATCATTTTATAATCCTCCTCTATCTTTTGATCTGGTGGGCGATAACAAACTCCCAGTGTTAAGTTTCCTTTTGGCCCCCCTATTTCAACCCATAGAATTTCCAGAAGCGAATCCAATTCTCTTAGCCTCTCAATCTTTCTGGACTTTATACCCTCTCTGACATACAGAGCCACCCCACCTCCAACCCTTCCCCCCCCCATCCTTCCGATATAATATATAACCGGGAATCACCGTATCCCACTGATTTTCCTCATCCCACCAAGTTTCTGAAATACCCACAATGTCTACCCAGTGGAGTGTGCCTGTGTCTTGTGTGTGTGCTGCTTTGACTCGATGCTGCAGTGCGGGGCACTTAACTCTAAGTCTAAGCCATTTCCTCCATAGAAATTGGTTCCCCAGCCTGCTGTTGGCCCCAATGGAGAGAAAACAGACAGTCAGTGCAAAATAAAAGCTTTTTTCCTTACCAGGGCTAATAACTTTTTTCCTTACCAGGGCTAATAACTCAGGAAACCCAATTTTCTTAAAGGGAAGATATATGGGGAAAATTTACTGCCTAGTTCTAGTTCCGGTGCCATGTTCTTGATCAAAAACGGGGTTCCCCACAGCTAGGGTTGCCAACGTCTAAGGAGGGCCTGGAGATCTCTTAATAAGACCATAAGAGAAGCCATGTTGGATCAATGGCCCACCCAGTACAACATTTTGTGTCACACAGTGGCCAAAACCCAAGTGCCATCTGGAGGGCCACCAGCCGAGCCAGAACTCCAGAAGCCCTCCCACTGTTGCCCCCCAAGCACCAAGAATACAGAGCATCACTGCCCCAGACAGAATGTTCCATCTAATAAGAACATTAAGAGAAGTTGTGCTGGATCAGGTCAATGGCCCATCCAGTCCAACGCTCTGTGTCATACAGTGGCCAAAACCCAGGAGCTATCAGGAGGTCCACCAGCGGGGCCAGAACCCCTCCCACGGTTGCCCCCCAAGCACTGCTACCATATTACAACTAATCTCCTGGCAATAGAGATCAGTTCCCTGGGAGAAAATGGCTGCTTTGGAAGGTGGGCTCTATGGCATCATACCCTGCTGAGGTTACTCCTCTCCCCAAACCCTGCACTCCCCAGGCTTCACCCCCCCCCCAAATCTCCAGGAATTTCCCAACCCAGAGTCGACAACCCTATCCACAGCTGCTTTATAATAAATAAACTATGTGTACAGAGACTGGATCACAGAATCCAAACGTAGAATCACAGAGTCGGAAGGGGCCATACAGGCCATCTAGTCCAACCTCCTGCTCAGTGCAGGACCAGCCTAGAGCCTTCCCTGACAAGTGTTTGTCCAGCCGCTGCTTAAAGACTGCCAGGGAGGGGGAGCTCACCACCTCCCCAGGCAGCTGATTCCACCGTTGCACAACTCTTACTGTAAAAAAAAGAAGGTTTTCCTAATATTCAGTGGGTACCTTCCAGCTCTTAATTTAAACCCATTCTTACGAGTCCTCTCCTCTGCTGCCAAAAGGAACAGCTCCCTGCCCTCCTCTAAGTGACAGCCCTTCACATACTTCAAGAGAGCAAACATGTCTCCCCCTTAACCTCCTCTCCTCCAGACAAAACATTCCCAAGTCCCTCAGCCTTTCCTCATAGGGCTTGGTCTCCAGGACTGCACAGAGACAGAATAAAACATCCACATGATGCTTTTTTCCAAGGCCAGGACACATTCATCCAGTGCATCTGATTTCCACAGTCCATGTGCTACCATCCCTTGGCTGCTGGGGACACGGGCTGTGGGTTATACAATCCACATGGCAGGCTTCCAGATATTGGCAAAGGGCCCGCGGCTCAGTGGAGGAGCCTCTGCTGGGCATGCAGGAGGTCCCAGGTTCAATCCCTGGCATCTCCAGTTAAAAGATTCGGGCAGGAGGTGATGTGAAAGACCCTAACCTGAGGCCCTGGAGACCTGCTGCCAGTCTTTAATAGACCGATGGTCTGATTCAGTATAAGGCAGCTTCATGTATATTCATGTGCAAGCGTCTTTTCCTAGGATGTTCCTGGCCCAATAGCTGTAGCACGGAAAATTGGCTTCAGTCCAAGGACGTCTCTTTACCTGTGTCCCGGACCACGCTTCTTAGGGAGGGGGAGGGTCCCTCCCGCATCCTCGTCGGCGCATAACGCACCTTCATTATATTTCAAAGAGATACGATTAATTATTAACGGGATTAGACTGTTGAATCATCAAAAGGATATCATGTCGCCGGAGTAATGGCAACAATGATGGGATGCAAAGCTTCCTTTAATTGGCCCTTGTTCCAAATTATCAGCAAAGCATTCATTCCCAACTTGCGCCTATATCCTATCTGCAGCTTGCAAACAGATAATCCTGTTTCTAGAGCTCTTTTCCCCCTTAGGGCTGGCTTGAGTTTTTCAAAGCACGGGGAACGGAGGCTGAAGCAGGAGAGAGGGAGGAAAAATTCTCCTCCCACGGATAATGATAGCATTGTTTCTGGATCTGTGGCAAAGTCATCCCCAGTTAATTTAGACACAAATGCCAGTCAATTGCTTTATCTTGTGATGTTAGCTTCACAGGGTTCATGGAGGTTGTTGGCCTTACTTAGCACAAGGGGATGCTTCATCTCCTCACATGTACGCCGCACTTCACTGGCGACGAGGAACACGGGCACTTAACTTTGCCGCAAACGTCGAGGCATGAGGGAGTAAAGGGAAGAGAATGGCTTGAAAAACTCTTAATTGGTTGCATGAAGCAAGTTATTTTTTCCCCTCCCCTTCCATTTCCAGAGGTCTTCTGTTTAACATAGGAAAGGGGCTCCTCGTCAAATGTCAAGAAGGTCAAAGACGGTGCATGTTTCAGAGTGGGGTGGGGGCAGATTCTGGGCAGAACACGCATGCCAAAATCATGAGAGCTCATCCCTTTATTCCAGATGAACGAAGAGGAAGGAATAGGCTTCTCTATCTATGCTCCCAATCACAACACTACTTAAAACCCCACATGCTGGAAGGAGATGAGCTCCGGGTTTTGGTGGCTCTGGAGAAGATGTTCTCCAGCGGCTCTCCCAATCAGGCCACCTCCTCCCTATCGCACAAATACACAGAAGGAAAGCAGGTGAGATTCTTTCACGTTCCTTTATTCTCCACCAGTGCCTAAAGGGTGAAATGGAGGATGAAAGAACTGAGCTCTGAAGCCTAGGGTTGCTAACTCCAATTTGGGAAATTCCTAGAGATTTGGGGATGGAGCCTTGGGAGGGAAGGGTTTGGGGAAAAGAGGGCCCTCAGTGGGGTCCATTGCCATAGGGTCCACCCTCCAAAGAAGCCATGTTCTCCAGGGGGACTGAACTCTGTCATCTGGAGATCAGTTGTAATTCCAGGAGATGTACAGACCCCATCTGGAGGTTGGGAGGCTCTTTAGTTTGGAGAAACGACGGCTGAGGGGTGACATGATCAAGGTTTACAAGATTATGCATGGGACAGAGCAGGTAGAGAAAGAGGTACTTTTCTCCCTTTCTCACAATACAGTAACTCGTGGGCACTACATGAAATCACTGAGCAGTTGGGTTAGAACAGATAAAAGGAAGTCCTTCTTCACCCAAAGAAGGATTAACACATGGAATTCACTGCCACAGGTGGTGGCAGCTACAAGCATGAACGGTTACAAGAGGGAATTGGATAAACATATGGAGCAGAGATCCATCAGTGGCTATTAGCCATAAGGTATAGATAGGAACTCTTGGTCTGGGGCAAGGGATGCTCTGTTTTCTTGGTGCTTGGGGGGCGGGCAACAGTGGGGGGGCTTCTAGTGTCCTGGCCCCACTGCTGGACCTCCTGATGGCACCTGCTATTTTTGGCCACTGTGTGACAGAGTATTGGACTGGATGGGCCTGATCCAACATTGGCTTCTCTTATGTTCTTATGACCTTGGGTATGTCCAAGGATATACTCTATGATGGGTACAGTGCCATATAATTGGATGCTAAAAACAAAGGCCTGGTAGATCATCATCTTTGTCATAGAGACCCTATTTTATTTATTTAAAAATTTATTTGGCGCCTAAACTGACAAAATGACTAAACACATAATGAGAAGACAAGACTTGCTGGAAAAGACAATAATGCCAGGGATCGTTGAAAAAGGTAGGGAAATAAGACCCAGTACGAGGTGGATTGACTCAGTAAAGGAAGTCGTGGCCTCCCGTGTTCCAAGATCTGAGCAAGGCTGTTCACAATAGATGTTCTGGAGGCCACTCCTTGCGAGGGTCGCCGTCGGTCAGAGGTGACATGACGCACGTGACAGACACGTGTCATCTGGTGCTAATGCAGTATGCCTTGTGCAAGAGAAAATGCAATGGGCTTTTATTTGCACAGCTGAACACCACAACTTTAATAACAGAAGACTTTGGTTTCACCCTAGAGGAAGTGGAGTGGAGATCGAACGCCAGTGTGATCAACGTTACGGCATCAGAGTGCAACCCGCCTGTGGGGTTATCACAGTCTAAATCCACTGAAATCAACAGACTTAGAATGGCACTGCATATGTTACAGGTAGAGATGTAAAATTTTCGGAAATTTTGAAGCTCGGAAAAAACCCCGTTTTTTTTCCGGGTTTTTTCGGGGGGAAACGGAAATTTTCGGAAAAATTGAAAAAATTCTACATTAGCATTTCTTTTGTCTTTTCTAGATTGAAAGTCATTCAATTACTTTAGGAACATAAAATATGACTATGGACATTTTTACTTGGCATGAAATTATCACAACTAGCATATTAAAAATATAGTGTATCTAAACAATTATTACAAACAGAATACCCATCCACATGCAAAAACAAAACTGAAACTTTTTTATTTTCTTCTGACGATCGCACCTCCTAAAGGAAGAAATGCATCTTGTTCTTGCATTGGAGAGTTCAGTTTGTAACCTAGGACTTAATTGTCCTCAGTGCACAGAAATTAGATCAATCTGATATCGTGTGTGTGTGTGTGTGTGTGTGTGTGTGTATAAGAAATGATTTGGAAAATATTTGAACACCTTGTCTTAAAATATTTTATTCATCATGTTAAAATAAAATGTTCCATAATCATTTTCTTTTCTTTTCTTTTCTTTTTTCAATTTTTCCAATTTTTCAGAAAAAAACCAAAAAGGCTTCAGGAAAAAAACGGAAAAAACCCTTTTTTCCTGAATTTTTCCGGTTTTTTTCTGGGCCTTCACATCTCTAGTTACAGGGCAATGGGGAGAACTCAACAGGTGACTGCCATTTTTAGCAGAAGCTTTGCATGGAGGAGCCTTTGGTTCTGTCCCTAGATCAGGGGTCCCCAACGTGGTGCCCACTGACACCTTTTCTGGAGTGCCTTAAGTGTTTTTAGAAAGTATTTATTTATTTGGATTTATATCCCATTAATGGACTCAGGGCGGGTTCCAACCGTATAAAATACAATGAAATCAAAACCACATTAAAACACAGTATAAAATAACATAGCTCATATGTGCCATACAACTCTAGTAAAAAAAAACCCAGATACCTCAGTGGTTGATGGTATTAGATTTTTTAAAAGATCTTTAAGATTTAGGGTCTTAGGACCTCTCAGGACCCAGGCCACAGAGGGGGGCCGACCCGCTGCCTCAACCAAAAGCCCGGCGGAAGAGCTCCATCTTTCAGGCCCTGTAGAATTGTAACAAATCCCGCAAGGCCCTGATCTCACATGGGAGCTCATTCCACCAGGCAAGTCGAGGCAAGTCGGACATCCCTGGGGCCAGGGACCACCAAGAGATGTTGGTTGGTGGACCTCAGTGCTCTATGGGGCTCATATGGGGAGAGGTGGTCTCGAAGGTATGCTGGGTCCTGGCTGTATAGGTGGGACCAGGTGGGGCTTCTGCCCAGTAAGCTTTCTGACTGTCCATCGGAGATTTGATTGGCTATGCAGGTCCACAGCACAAGGATCTCCACTGTGCGATTGAAGGTAAGCTGCGGCATTCGTCTTATGGGTGGCTCCGCCTCCTGCGGCAGCCATTTTGTGGCTGTGCCCATCACGCTGTGTAAGAATCCCAAAGGTGCCCGCAGGCTCGAAAAGGTTGGGGACCATTGTTCCCTCTAAGCTGAGTTAGTGTGAGCTAGCTCACGGTTTTTCAGCCTCCGGCTCGCACGTTTTTGCCTTCGCTCAGGAAGGATGGCTCCAGAGCAAACTAATTTATGCAGCAGCCAAATCACTCGCTCACAACTTCAGCACCGGCAGCTCACAAAGTAGAATTTTTGCTCACAAGACCCCACAGCTTAGAGGGAGCATTGGTTGGGGACCCCTGCCACAGAGGAACTGAAGATTAAATGCCAGTGTGATAACATTATGACATCAGTAACCAAAAGCACAGTCTTCTACAGAGTTATTACAGTCTAAATCCATTGAAATTGACAGGCTTGGGATTGCACTGTATATGTTATAGGGCAGGAGTGGACAGACGTGCTCAGCGTAAGAGCCACATAGAATAAACGCCAGATGTTTGAGAGCCGCAAGACATGGACAAATATTACATGCTTTTACTGGGAAATATGCAGATTTGCTTTTTATTAACATTGAATGAGACTGCCAAAAATAATAACAAAAGCGGTAAAAAGCAGATATCGATAATGATATTTATTTGTCCAATGATATTTGTTTGCTAATGATATTTAGCTTCCCCAGCCACCCTGCCGGGAGCTGCACAATATGTGTCAATGAGCCGCATGCGGCTCCCGAGCCACAGTCTGGCCACCCCTGTTACAGGGCAACGGATAGAACTCAACACGTGACTGCCATTTTCAGCAGAAGCTTTGCACGGTGGGGCCTCCTGCCCCTAGGTTCATACCATCCCATGGACCTATCACCATTTCCTCACAGCAGGCCAAAGCAGACTCAGGCCTCTCCCCTAAAGTTCCTCCTTGGCTTTGGCCAGGCAGGAAAGGAGAAATCTGCCGCACAATTAGCAACCAAAAGGCTCTGAGGGAATAGAAAAAGAGATGTATTAAGGTTAGACTCGGTTTGTAAAGACTTAAACGAAGTGAAGACTTGAAGAAGACAGCGGAAATGAAGATCTCCTCTCTTGGATTTTTAGATAGTAGTGGGTTCTTTTCTTTATCCTGTATATGTAGTTCCCCCTTCCCTATTTCTGTTATAGTTTTGTAGTATATTAAAAAAAATAATAAAAAAAATCCCCTCAGGGGGCTTAAAAAAAAAAGGCTCTGAGGGACTCACGAGGCCTACGTTTCCAGCTCAGTCGGTTGCTACACAATGTTTCGGCCGTCCAAGCGAACCGGGCGTTTGCTCGTATTGACACGAGAGGCCCGAGCACAAATATTTTCTGATATGAAGTCATGCGATTGTCTCCCTAGGTGCGCGCCTCCGTGGCCGAAGACAATGGGAAACGTACGGTTCCCAGCACATTCATAAAACAAAAGTGTTTGCTTTTCAGGTGATTATTTTCTGCTTAACTGATTTCAAATGACTCTCTTAAAAAGAAGCCAGAGCTTCATGCAGAGTTGTTCCTCAACAACAAGCAGCTAACCAACCCCACCCAGCCTCACCAGGTGCCCTTGTGGACTCTGAACTTTCCAGTTACCCCGAGCATCACACTGCCGAGACCTGCCGAGGCTAGTCGGAGCCACTTCACTGCATTGTCGCTCGGCCATAATAGTTTCTTATAAAACGCATTTATGCAGACAATCCCAAAAGCCAACGCCAAAAAGACTGCATCGCAAACTCCTTCTACTTATCTTTTTCTTTTTTAAAAATTATAAAATCGCAAGTATCAATGGGATGGTGGTTTTGGAGACAGGTTGTTATGGCCAGAGCAGTCCTGTGGGGAGCTGTCCCCAAATCGAGGCATGGTGGGTGTAGTGTCGCCAGCCTCAAGGACTAGAGTTTTGGTGGAGCCTAGGGCTGCCAGGGGGTTTGCCCGCTAAAGGGCCCCTGACCTGCCAGCCCAGATCCAGCCAGCAGGGGGAACCCTGCCCCCAAAGTGCCCAAATCCAGCCGACATGCCCGACATGATGACATCATCCGGAGGTGACATCATCATGCTGGGCACGTTGCTGGGGGACGCTCTAGCATTCAGCCTGAAAACTCTATGGAAAAGGCAAGGGACCTGGCAACCCTAGTGGAGCCTGGGGGGGTGGGGAGGAGAAGGACTTCAGTGGGGTGTAATACCGTAGAGTCCACCCTCCAAAGCAGCCATTTTCTCCAGAGGAAGTGATCTCGGTCATCTGGAGATGAAGTGTAATTCTGGGAGATCTCCAGGTGCCACTTCAAGGTGGGCAGCTCTAGCCTGGACATCTCCCAGAATTACACTTGGTCTTCAGATGGCAGATGAAAGTGCTGTCATGCCGCAGATGACTCATGGGGAACCCTCATGGGGTTTTCGAGGCAAGGAACAAACAGAGGTGGTTTGCCACTGCCTGCCTCTGTTCCTCCAGGCCTTTGGTTGAGGCAGCGGGTGTCCAACTACATCAGACGCCCCCCTGCTCCGCCCCACTCTTTTCTGTCTGCATTATGTCAACTTGTGCCATCAGTGGTGACTGATGCCCACTTGCCCAACACTTTGATCCATGTTGGGCACACATATCGGGTTCATTTGTCTATTTTGCCATCTTATGAACTATGCCATCTGGGTTTTAACTGGACTAAACTGGAATTGTTTTAATTGTTTTATTGTTGCTGTAACCCACCCTGAGCCTGTATGCGGGGGACGGGGAACAGAAATCCAATAAATGGAATGAAATAGCAATTTTGGACTTCCTTGGTGGTCTCCCACCCAAGTACTGACCAAGGTTGACCCTGCTTAGCTTCTAGGATCTCATGAGAATGGGCTAGCCTGGACTTCCGGTGGATGGTGGCACACTGAGCAGTCGCATCTCCCAGACCTCCCGGGGATGCGAGCTGCGCACGAGCGAGAAGGAGGGGGTACGCAGGCTCGTTGCACCCCATGAGGCCCGGCGAAGGGCTTCTAGCCATGGGGCTTTTGAGAGGTCGCCTCTTTGCCAACGCGATGCTGGGTAATTGAGGCACCTCTCCGGCCCAACGGTCCCTCCTGCGAGTGTCCGTATGGAACCTAGTGACGCTGACCGGGACAAGCCCTGGGGATCAAGTGGTCAAATCAGAGACTAAATGAGGTTGGAAGACCAATATGAACGTGATTCAGAATAAAGCGTTTATGATAATTTAAAAAGTAAGCTCCCCACCCCATGGACCAAGAAGTGAAACGAGCGGGGGGAGGGGCTCTTCCCATGCGCACGAACTTTTAAGCGAAAAAACGAGGGGGAGCAGAAGCGAAAGTGTTGAAATCTGTTGAGAAAAACTTACCAAGGCGTGAGTGCACATTCAGAGACTTTAGAAACTGCGGCAAAAGTAAACAATCGATAAAAGATGGCAGGGAAGAGGACGGAGAAGGAGAAACTTTTAAAAGCGAAAGGGGAGAGTCCAAAACCGGAAGGAACCACCGAGCTGGCTAAACTGTTGGCAGAATCTCTGCGCCTCTGCTGGAACAGATGACTAACGTTAAGGAACAGTTGTCAACAATGACTAAATGTATCACCACCCAGCAAGCACAAGTCAATGAGACCCTTAAAATTACAGAGCAAACAGCTGAGAAGGTGAAAGAAGTGGACGCCACTACTCAAAAGGTGAAGGAAAAGGTACAAAAATTGGAAAAGAAGCAAGTCTCCACAGAGGAACAACTTTTACAGCTGCAAATGGAGAAGGCAAACTTGGTTCTCCGATTCCAGGGTGTCCCAGAATCTAAAGGAGAGAATCTGAAGCAAATGCTGAGCGAAGCATTCGCCCCGGTGACAGATTGGACGGCGGAGTATTTGATGAGCGAAATGGATGTGGCCTACAGGTCATATTCCGTATATATAAAAAATAATAATCTGCCTAGGGAAATAGTAATGAGATTCTCAAAAAGACATGTGAGGGATACTATCCTGAGAGCGACGATAGGGACAACCTTGAAAATTGGGGACAGCACCATCAGGATCCTTAAAGACATCCCATTTGAAATAAAACAAAGGAGAAAGAAATACAAAGATTTAATCATTTTTCTTCAAACAAACGCTATTAGCTATCGGTGGCTGCATCCAGAGGACGTAACCTTCAAACTTAAAGGTAAAAAGGAAAAGATAGACTCTGTTTCCAAAGCACAGGACTTTTTGAAAATCCAGATGGGTGAGCAGGAGAAAGGTGATAAAGAGGACAGTAAGTCCAGTGGCGAGCTGGACTCGGGGTCTTCTGGAGAGGACTCTTCACTGGTCTGATCCAGCAGGGCTCTTCTGATGTTCTTATGAGAACAGACTATACGCAGAATCAGTCCACAGTGAGATCGACAGGCCCAAGCATATCTGGGAAAACGGAGGCAGGCAGGAAGTTTACTTGGAGTTGCCTCATCGTCCGCCCCCTCCCCCCCTAGACATAAATGAGACCTTGTCGGGCTGGGCCATGTGTGTCATAAAATGTAATGCCAGGTAGCGGAGATATAAACTTTATAACAGACACAAACACGAAGGGTCTGTGTATTTTTACTTAAAAGAAAAACATGCTTAAAACATTAGCACTCTTGCAATATCTTGTTTATTTAACAGTGTCTGATAACTGACACCTCTTGCTCTGAATTATTGCATCAAAATGTCTGTGCTGTCGCAATCTTGAGTATGCTGTTCAGGTGTGTATCTGTAAGCTGCAAACCTACAATGACGCAGCAGCAGCAGAACTGGAAGAAGCAGAAGACAGCCAGTTCCACTGCGGGCCTGATAGGAGCCCTCTGGGGGCCTGATCCGGCCTTCTGGGCCACATGTTTGACACCCCTGATCTATGGTATGACTTGCCAGAAGGCAGCTTCATGTGTTCATGGGTGAAACCATTGCCATTGAGAGGTGTAGAACACATAGTGGCAGAGACCAACCTCTGCAAGTAGGAAGGTCCCAGGTTCAACCTTGGCCTCGCCATGCAAAGGTCTCAGGTGGGGTTGTCAACCTCCAGGTGGGACATGGGGATCTCCCAGCGTGACGACTGATCTCCAGACTACAGAGATCAGGTTCCTGGAGAAAGTGGCTGATTTGGAAGGTGGACTCTGTGGCATGATACCCTGCCGAAGTCACTCCCCTCCACAAACCCGCCCTCTGCAGGGTCCCTCCCCAAATCCCCAGGAGTTTCCCAACCCCGATTTGGCAACCCTGGTATCATGGATAGGAAAGACCCCAGAGAGCTGCTGCTGCTTAGCGGAGACGGTACCAAGCTAGGAGGCTCGAGCGAGACCCGCAGTGTGCGGCAGCTTCATTGTTGTTGTTCAGTCGCACAGTCGAGTCCGACTCTTTGCGACCCCATGGACCAGATCACGCCAGGCCTTCCTGTCTTCTGCCTCCACAAACCCGCCCTCTGCAGGGTCTCTCCCCGAATCTCCAGGAGTTTCCCAACACCGATATGGCAACCCTGGTATCAGGTATCAGGGATAGGAAAGACCCCAGAGAGTTGCTGCTGCTTAGCGGAGACGGTACCAAGCTAGGAGGCTCGAGCGAGACCCGCAGTGTGCGGCAGCTTCATATCTATACAATAATAACATGGAAGTGTACCGTATAATTTCTGCACTCTCCTGATTGTACCTGGATTGTCTTGTTTATTCAGATGGCCCTGGGGGTAATTCCGTAAAACAATGCAAGTGTAAAGACTGAAAGAAAAGGAGGGGGGGGATATCAGCTCCGGCTTACAAACCTGAAATTATATTTATGGAAACAGCTTTGAAGTGCTATGTTGAGGGATGACATTTCGCACATAATGTTTGCGGCAAAGTAATTCCATCATAAGATAAATATCAATTTAGACTGGAACGGCGGGTGGGGAAAGGCATGAAAACAAGACAATGGCAAACTTTTGGTCACCCTTTCTTTTAACGGAACTGGCTTTGTTCGGCAAAGCCTGTACCTCTTTCGGAAAACAACGATTTAAAGCTTAAACCCAGAAGCCGTGTGTGTGTGTGTGTGTTTGTGTGTGTGTGTGCGTGTGTGCACTGAAGCGCATAATTATGCAACGTGCTAACTATGCCTTATTGCCGTGCCGCGCATATGGCATCGGAGCGAGCTATATCTGAATCTTTCGCAAATCTATTTGCCGTGTTATTTAAACGGTGCACATTCCACCTCGTTCAAAAGTAATTACACTTTTGTCTAGAGTGTAGGAGACGGCTCTCTCCAAACAATGGAGAATTTCTCATTATTAGAGCTGGCACAATAACGACACTGGTGTTCACAACACTCGGCATTGTCCCATCACAATTAAAAAAAAAAAGAACGGGGGGGGGGGGGGGGGACCAAGGCAAAGTCCCAGTCAGTTTTTCTCTAGCCACCGAAACTATCCTAAGCTGGAGGCACAAAAGGTACGCTGGAAATCTGTATTCCTCCCCCACAACTGCTCTTTATGAAGAAGAAAAAAAGCTCTATTATGGCACACAGAGCTGGGAGAGCAGAGTGGCTGAACCACTGAGCTGTAAATCTGGAAGTCTCCAGTCTTCTTGGTGGTGGAAAGTGCCATCAAGTCACAGCTTGATGGAGTTTGGTGCAGTGGTTCAGAGCGGCGGACTATAATCTTGGAGAACCGGGTTTGATCCCCCACTTCTTCACAGGCAGCCAGCTGGCTGACCTTGGGTCAGTCTCAGTTCTCTCAGAGCTGTTCTTGAAAGAGCTCTCTCAGCCCCACCTACTTCACAGGATGTCTGTTGTGGGGAGAGGAAGGAAAGGCAATTGTAAGCTGCTTTGAGACGCCAAGTGAAGTTAGGGGTATAAATCCAGTCTCCTCTCTCTCTCTCTCCAAGGGACATCCAGAGGTGGTTCGCCATTACCATGTAGTGACCCTGGACGTCTCTGGTGGTCTCCCATGCAAGTACTAACCAGGGCTGACCCTGCTAAGCTTCCGAGCTCTGATGAGATTGGGCGAGCCTGAGGTATTCAGGTCAGGGACAGTTTGAGTCTTACCTCTGCCAAGAACAGTCTTGGTGGCCCCTAGGTAACATCCTTCCCTGAATCAGAAACAACCTACCCTGCAGGATTGTTGTAAAGATGGCAAAAAGAGAATCTCTCTCATTGACATCTCGCTTCTTCCATCAGTGAGTCAAGGGAAGTCTGCATTTCCAGTTTTCCTGTTCATTGGATGGAGGCAAGGAGAATGCTGCAAACTGCCTTAGAACCCCACTGGGGAGAAAAGGCAGGGTACCAATAAATGAAATGGGTCACAGAACCACAGAGTTGGGAGCTGGAAGGGAACTCCAGGGCCATCTAGTCCAACCCCCTGCACAAAATTCACAGATACCTTCCTCCCACACACCCCGAGTGACCCCTGCTCCATGCCCAGAAGATGGCAAAAAAAGCGGCTGCTGTTAAAGGGGAAACGCCGGCTCCTGCATTTAAAAGGGAAACGCCGGCTCCTTTAAGTCCAGGGAACTGCCGTTTCTGGAGATCTGGCGCATGGGGGGGTGGACGTCCCCAACGTGACGTCATCATGTCGGGGATGCCCTGCCCCCTCCAGTAACGCCCCCAAAGTCCCCTGCTGGGGCTGGAAGATGGATTTGGCAACCCTACTCCAGATTATCAAGATCAGATTATCAAGATCTGAAACAGCAGTTTCAGAAGGTGAGTTCTATGGTATCATATCCATCCAGGGGTCATTTCATAGAAAAAGAGGTGCAGGAGCCCATTAGCATAACTTCGGGCCGCGAGAACCAAGCACTGATGCAACCCTTCCTGCTCTCCTTCACATGATCTGCCTAAGTTCACAGAATCAGCATTGCTGTTAGATGGCCATCTGCTTGTTTTGTATGTGCCTGGGTGCTATGTGCCACATGCTCTCAGGATGTTTCTGGAGATGTGGCGCATGGGCGGGTGGGGGGGCAGTGGATGTCCCCAACGTGACGTCATCATGTTGGGGATGCCCTGCCCCCTCCAGGAACGCCCCCAAAGTCCCCCGCTGGGGGTGGAAGATGGATTTGGCAACCCTACTCCAGATTATCAAGATCAGATTATCAAGATCTGAAACAGCAGTTTCAGAAGGTGAGTTCTATGGTATCATATCCATCTATGGTCTTTCCGATCCCCAAACCTCGCCCTCCCCGGGCTCCTCTCTAAATCTCCAGGAATCTCCTCACCCAGAGTTGGCACCCATACTTGCACTCCACATCCTGTTTGTAGGTCTTCTGGGGTCACCTGGTTGGCCCCTGTGGGAAACAGGAAGATGTCCTAAATCAGGGGTGTCGAACTCATTTGTTATGAGGGCTGGATCTGACACAAATGAGACCTTGTCGGGCTGGGCCACGTGTGTCATAAAAGATATAAACTTTATAAAGGACACAAGCACAAAGATGTTTTTTTTTAACTTTAAAACATTAGCACTCTTCTGACATTTTGCTTATTGAACAGTATCTGATAACCGACACCTCTTGCTTTGAATTATTGCATCAAAATGTCTGTGCCGTTGCAATCTTGAGTATGCTGTTCCGGTGTGTATCTGTAAGCTGCAAACCTACTTTTGATTGAGTGACATTCACCACAGAAATCTCATGCTCAAGAGTTCTGAGTCTAGGACCCAGGTTGAAACATGAAATGGCTGAGTGATTAAGAGAGTCTGGCGGAGCAAGCTATGATGTAGCAGCAGCATCAGAACTGGAATCAGGAGATGGCCGGTTCCACTGTAGGCCTGATGGAAGCCCTCCAGGGGCCTGATCTGGCCCCTGGGCCACACGTTTCACACCCCTGTTCTAAATGGACCATTGCTCTGATCCAGCAGGGCTATTCTTAGGTTCTCACCGGATGAACTTGGCCTTATCCTTAAGACAGCATTTCCAGCCATTGCAATGGCACAGTTTTGCTCACAGAACACGGGGCGAATTTACTAGCAATGCACGTGTGAGGATATCGGCGCTGTGCAATCTCTTTCATTATAAGATAAATCAATGCACATATGTGTTCTCTCGCACACCCTTTAGCCACCTGGCAGGTTATTCTTCTCAAAAGGCACTTCACCCAAGAAAGAAGATTAGAGGCACTACATAAGGCTCTGAAGAGGCAAACACCGTGGTTTAACCCGTTACTCCATACACACGGAACAGAGGGAAGCTCTATCGTATAAAATGCCTCAACAGCCTTTTCCATCATAAGTGTCCACAAACCCCGCACAGAGAACAACTTAAAATAAGCAACACAGTTGTTGTTTTTGTTTTAAGACCACGCGGTTTCGGAACTGGAGCGTTCTTAAGGCTACAGGAAACATGTCAATACACGTCTCGCATGGGAGGCTTAAGTGGGTGTTGAAATACCATCAAAATTGTAACACAAATGGCAAACCTGCACCGGCTAGGAGATGCGTTTGTTTGCAAAATGGCTCTCTTCCGTCTTCCTGGCCCCAAATTGAGAGCATTCACACACAGGCTCAAAGAGTAAAGGAGAGACTCGGAAATGCTTTTAGCGTTCCATGTCAAAAACAGAACGAAACACACACTCTGTGAGGTGGTTTGATGACTACAGAGCAAGCAGGAATTCATCAGGTGTAGTTTCTCCAGTGCAGAAAAGCTTGGACCTTTCCCATTTCTGCCTGCCAGCCAGCACACAAAGGCTCTTGTTGTGAAAAAATAAATAAATAAAAGTGGCCACCTTTAACATCAGTTGCACTCCCGTTTGTAAACGCGCATAGTGTTAGCACACCGCTGACATCTTATTCCCTGTCTGTGGATACATGCCTAGAAGTGCTCCTTCCCTGTTTTGTTTTTCTGAGGGAAAGGGGTCAGAAGAAGACAAATGTCCACTTTTCAGGGGCATTTTCCCAGCCACTCGCTTAATAGGCAGATAATAAAGTGTATGAGTTATGTTACTCAATAGAAGTCTCGCTGTGTTCCAACCAGTGCAATGGGAGAAGCAAGGAAAGTCAAACTGCTCCTTGCTACAGAAAGCGAAAGAGGAGAGATTAAGTGTGTCGTTCTCAAAGTGTGCAGTGCTTTGTCAAGAAGCAACGCTGATCTTGAGGAGTGTGGTCGGAGAAAGGGAGGAGGCCCATTCGACATCTGGCTCGGCATGGGGCTCTTTACCATTAGAGATCAATCTCCTATAAGATAGTCTTAAAGGTGCTACTGGGCTTTTTACTAACAAACTTTATCGTGGCATAAGCTTTTGAGAAATACAGGTCTCTTCCTCACAGGCATCTGATGAAGAGAGCTGTGTTTCTTGAAAGCTTGTGCTACAATAAAGTTTGTTAGTCTTAAAGGTGCGATTGGGCTTTTTACTATTTTGCAGTGACAGACGAACACGGCTAACTCCTCTAGATCTATCTCCTATAAGAGTGGGCTTCCGATAGAGGCATTTTCCCCAATTTGGGGCTTATCGTCTGTAGCTTTTCTTTGTGAGCGAGCATGTCTGCGTTTGCTTCGTTCTGATCTTCAGACAGCAGGATTTACCCAGTACTGGCTGAGGCCCAAAAAGCCGTTTATTTAATTAGCTAATAGCCTAATCGCACTTGTCTGGGAGTTACTCCTGAGCAGGGCTTCTTTTGTAGAAAAAGCCGAGCAGAAACTCATTAGCATATCAGGCCACACCTTGGCTTGCCCAGGCACCCCACGGCGTGCAGGGAGCCCAGACAAGCCCCCCCTTGAAGGAAAAGGAAGGCAGCTTAAACTGCCTTCCCTTGGCTTGCCTGGGCGCCCCGCGGCTGTGGGGAGCCCATACAAGCTGGCCCTTGGACAGGCCGGGGAAGGCACAGGGAGGCATTCAAATGCCTCCCCAATCCTTCCAGGGGGCCCCCTGGCCCGCCCGCCTCAGAGTCGCTGGGGGGGGGTGGCTCTCCCTGCCCTCTGTAGCCACCCCCACAGAGGTTTTGGGTGTAGTGGGCGTGGCCAACTCTGGAGCCAGCCAGAACTCCATTCCTGTGCGTTCCTGCCCAAAAATAGCCTCCTTCTGAGTAAACATGCATAGGACTGGGCAACTTTAGAGGCCCAAGAGGAGACTTCCAGGCAAACCCCAATGTTGCCCACCGCTGCCTCAAAGGCTGGCAGAGGGGAAAACGGGGGAAATAGGGAGGGCACCGTGACACTGTGCCATCATATGACATCACTTCCAGCAAAAACTGGAAGTGATGTCATGACACTGAGGATTATGCTCTAGGATATGCTAAGAAAACCCTCTATAGCCTGTTTCTGCAACCCAAATCCTCCTAGGGGTGGGCCTGGCTGGAGCCTGGTTGCGGCAATGAAATGAGATGGCAGCCATCAGTGACAGTGTGATGTCACTTCCAGGCCATGCCTTTCTAGGAATCACTGTGAACTCCATGGTAAAACCATAGTTTCTGGCGATTCTTAGAGAGGTGTGACATCACTTCTGCATTTCTCAGGAAATGATGTCATGCCATCATTGTGGCATTAAATTTTTTTTTCACCTGCTGGCTGATTGAGATCTCCTGCCCTCAGCAGATACATGGAGAGCCTATGGGGTGCCAGGTAGTGGCATGACATTCCTAGGTGGTTTGCTTAAAAGCTGTGTGGGCCCAACTGATTTCAAAACTGAGAAGAGTACCCCCAGTTTCTCTCCCCCTTTCCTCAGCTTGGCTCCTCTCTCTCCAAGTAAGTGCTTAAGCCCACAGCCAAAAGGACTTGCATTTGAGTACTGGGTCCGAAAGCAAGTAATCCTCGACCAAGAAAGGGCACCACCATAAAATGCCTGTCATAGGAGGTAGAGTGGAACCAATCGAGGCTTGCCATTTGCCCACTCACAGTGTGCAAACTCCTGTCCCTTGGCCTCCATTGCTTGAAGTCGATCAATGGAACAGCTGAAATGATGTCACAGTGTCCACAAAACTCCCATCTCCACAGGTTCCCCCCCCCAAGCTCCTAGGACTGGCAGGTACAGGCCTGGCAACATGGGGAGGGGCAATTACAAACGTTGGGAGGTTTCAGGCTATTTCCAAATTGAGGCCTTCCTGTGGATCTGAAGATGATGCCTCGGGGGGGGGGGGGGCAATCCCACTGCCACTGCAAACTACAATTCCCAGGGTTCACTGGAGAGAAAGAAGAACTGTCCAACTAGCCTAAGTCTGTAGTCATAAGAACATAACAGAACGTAAGAGAAGCCATGTCGGATCAGGCCAGTGGCCCATCCAGTCCAACACTCTGTGTCACACTGTGGCCAAAACCCAGGTGCCATCAGGAGGTCCACCAGCGGGGCCAGAACTCCAGTCTGGACCTGCCTGCTCTCGACTTGTTCCCAGAGCTTTCAAACAGCCAGGGATGGGGAAGTAACAGCAAGCAGGAGAGCTCTATATGAATGCCTTGAATAGTTAAAACTACGACAGGGGACAACCTGGCTGAAATTCCATGGAAGCTCGCCGGGCCAGTCACTTTCTCTAACCCTGAACTACTCCGTAGGGTTGTTGTGACAATAAAACGGAGGAGGACAGAGCCACGTTCGCTGCCTGACCTCCTCGGAAGAAGCGTGGGATAATAAGAAATAACGCAGAGCGTTTGAATCGGCACGCTGCTGGCAGCAGCCGGCACTGCTGCCTCAATACCGCCTGCAGCTGCACATTCAACAATGGTTTGATCCGCCGGAATTAGCAGGTGACAACATAACCCGTCTCTCACCATGCCTGATGCAGAGCTCGGCGGTAGCAATGAATGACATTCTGAGGGGTGTTTTTTGCCACCTCCGGCTCTATATTGTTGGCTCCGGGACCGACAACCTTTTCTCGTGCTCTGCAAAACCTGGATATAGAGAGAGCCCTGCCTTTGGAGGAAAACAAAAGGATTTCTCTCTTATGGAGAAAAAAGCTTTGCAGGATGACTTCTGCAGATCGAAGTATTGTTAAAGGTCGAGGAGCAGGCAAGGGCAGGGTTTTTTGGGATGGGTGGGTGGAGGCAGCCGTTATAGGGCTGCCAGCTCTGGTATGGGAAATACCTGGAGATTTTGGGGGTGGAGCCTGGGGAGGGTGGGAGGGGCCTCTGCTGGGTATAACGCTATAGAGTCCACCCTCCAAAGCAGCCATTTTATCCAGCGGGACTGATCTCTGCAGGGGTCATTTGGGGGGGGACGCGGGGGGACGCCATCCCCCCGGGTGAGGTGCGGGAGGGCGGGGCCTGGAGCTCCCTGCTGGTGCCTGCTGGAGGTCGCCGCCGGCTGTGGGGAGGACATACTTCCGGTGATGTCAGGGGGTGTGGCATATGCTAATGAGTTATGCTAATGAGTCCCCCTAGCTCTTTTTCTACGAAATGACCCCTGGATCTCTGTCACCTGGAGACAGGTTTGCCAGCTCTGGTCTGGGAAATACCTGGAGATTTTGGGGGTGGAGCCTGGGGAGGGTGGGGTTTGGGAAAGGAAGGGACCTCAGCTGGGTATAATGCCATAGAGTCCACCCTCCAAAGCAGCCATTTTCTCCGGGGTGTGTGTGACCCCTGTCGTCTGAAGATCAATTGTAATAGAGAGACATCTCCAGGAGCCACCTGGAGCTTGGCAACCCCAGTTCTCATGGTCAAATCAGTGGACTCCCAGGTTTGATTTTAAGGACATGGATCAATGGGGCCCCAAGGAATAAGAGGCTGAAGGGCCCTCCTTATAAGGGAAAGTGATGGAGTTTGGGGTTCTTTTCTGTCCAGAAAGAGAATTAAAGATGGGTTCTGCACGATGTGGAGAAAGTGGTCACAGGGAACGCTTCCCTTGCCCACCTCCTGTGATAGTAAAATTCAGGGGCCCTTGATGAAGTCAGTGGCTGTAGACCTGGGGGAAAGAATGTAGCTGCTGACGTTTTATCTTCTAAAACCGAAAGACCACGTTTGCCACAGGATGTAATGAAGACCAATAGCTTAGATATCCTTAAAAGAAGAGTCATGGATAGATCTGTCAGGAGAAAATAGGTCTATCCATGACTATGAGCCTGGGTGGCTAAATGAAATCATGTTCAGAGGCAGCATAGCTCCAGATACTAGTTGTTGGAAGACATCAATGGGTGCGGGCTCTATCATAGAATCATGGAAGGGGCCATACAGACCATCTAGTCCAACTCCCTGCCCAATGCTGGACCAGCCTAATGCATCTGTGTTTTGTTCAT
The DNA here is from genome assembly GCF_001447785.1 of Gekko japonicus. Classification (NCBI taxonomy): domain Eukaryota; kingdom Metazoa; phylum Chordata; class Lepidosauria; order Squamata; family Gekkonidae; genus Gekko; species Gekko japonicus. The sequence continues at coordinate 667,763 of NW_015167068.1, forward strand.
AGACTTTCATGTTAACTGCTGTGGGAGACGGGTTAGACCACCAGTCTCTTCACACAGTCACACATAAAACCGCATTATACTGGATTAGACCTTTGGTCCATCAAGGCCAGTACTGTCTACTCAGACTGGCAGCCGCTCTCCAGGCAGAGGTCTCAGGCAGAGGTCTTTCACATCACCTGCTGCCTGGTCCTTTTTTAACCGGAGATGCCGGGGATTGAACCTGAGACCTTCTGCATGCCAAGCAGAGGTTCTTCCACTGAGCCACAGCTCCTAAAGCAGTGCCATTCAGAAGTCTTGATATGTCTGTGGATGGGTGTGTGTGTGTGTGTCTTGTGCTCAGAAATCCACACCTTACGTTACACAGAGGGAGGAGTGATTCTCACCAAACGTCACACTGAGAACCAGAGTTAGGCCAGAGGTCTGACAAAGTAGTATATATATTTTTTTCAGCCCACGGTTTACTGTTGCAAGAAGAAGCAATCAGAAGAACAGCACTCGGGTCAGGTCAAAGTTTTCCCATCGCTATGATGTGTTCCACGGGTGTGATGGCAACCCTCCGCACTGTACAAAGGGAGAGGCCAGGCTATTGTGGAGGCAAAGAGAAGGCGCACAATAGAGCCGGGAGGAGAGACTTACCAATGTGTTTTGCTGAGAGGCGGGAGTTCTGTGGCCGCAAGTCTCTTGCGTCAGCAGGGAGACGGGCTGAAATTCCTCGGAATGGGACTTGTTGGGGAAACTCACATGCAAGGGAAGGTGAAAGGCCTGAAGCCCGTCACTCTCCTCTTCTTCCACTTTCTGTCTGCCCGTCACCATGGCTACCTCTCCATCTGCTTCCCCATACGGAGAGGCTGGTCGCTTGGAAGACATCCTGGAAGGAACAAAAGAGGAGGGGAAAATAATGAAACCTCCACATAAATCCTTAATGCCGTCATTGTGTGGTTAGGGGCCATTGTAACAGAAATGCCTTTTTTGTGTGTGCCGGCGGAGAGCAGGAAGCCATCCAAATACCACTGCAAAGCGTACACAATCGGGAACAATGGCCAAGCAGGTAGTAGCAGAACAGTGCCTGTTTGTTGTAAGAATAATACGCTAATATAGCTCTCTCTTGTGTCCCGGCTTCTTAAACACATTCACGATGGAGAGAGGGAGGAGGAGAAAAAAAAGAGGGGGGGGAAATTACCTAAGAGCAGGACATAATGAAATGCAATTCCATTTTATTTTAGAGAGGGGGAGAGAGAGAGGGAGAGAAATAGTGCGTTCTCTTGAATACTTTGCAAAAAGCTCGGAAGGTAAGGAACATCCACCCAGCGTACACCATGGTCGTCTTGCCCCCTTCCTTTCCATTTCGAAAACAGCCCATTTCCAGCAATCGGCGTGAAAGGAAACACACACACTCACACACGCTGTCAAGGCTTAAAACTTTTGTGCGACTAGAAGGTAGCCGCAACACTGTCCACGGTCCTGTGGGCAAACAGACCCTCTGCGTAAAACTTTCTGAACTCAACGGAAAGGAAAAGCCAGTTTGGTGTAGTGGTTAAGTGTGCAGACTCTAATCTGGGCGAACCGGGTTTGATTCCCCACTCCTCCACTTGCACCTGCTGGATGACCTTGGATAAGCCGTAGAGCTGTCCTTGAAAAAGAGCAGTTTCTGTCAGAGCTCTCTCGGCCCCACCTACCTCACAGGGTGTCTGTTGTGGGGAGGGGGAGGGAGAGGAGTTTGTAAGCCACTCTGAGACTCCTTTGGGTAGTGAAGAGCGAGGTATAAATCCAATCTCTTCTTCTTCTTCGTATGCACACGTTTGGCGATGCTGGACAATAACCTTGAGTGGCATTTTGCTAAGCGATCAGCCACAACAGAGAAACTGGACCCAGGGGATGGCTCAAATCGATACCATCAAGCAAAACTTGCCCTTTTAGACTTCTTGGCCGCTTGTACCAGGAGTAGATTTGCCAACCTCTAGGTGGGGCCTGGTGATCTCCCGGAATCACAACTGATCTCCAGACAAAGGAGATCAGTTCCCCCTGGAGAGAATGGTTGCTTTGGAAGGTGGACTCTATGGCATTATACCCCACTGAGTTCCCATACCCAGTAGGGTTGCCATGTCCCCCCCGGGCCCCCAGCAGGGGATGGGGAGGTAGGGTTGCCAGATCCAGGTGTGGAGACTCCTGGAGATTCGGGGATGGAGCCTGCGGAAGACAGGGTTAGACTTCTTGGCCGCTTGTACCAGGAGTAGATTTGCCAACCTCCAGGTGGGGCCTGGTGATCTCCCGGAATCACAAGTGATCTCCAGACAAAAGAAAGTACAGTGTGGGGTACAGTGGGGAGCTACAGGACCTCAGTGGGGCACGGTCCACCCTCCAAAGCATCCATTTTCTCCAGGGAAACTGGTCTCTGTAGTCTGGAGCTGGCAACCCTAACCGATAGTCTGGCAACTGCACATATTGGGAGTGCGCCCCGCATGCAATGCTCCTAATAGGTACAGTCACCACATTGTCCGAACAGGGGCGATGTGCATATTTTGCATATTTTGCTTGTGCATTTATAAATCCATTTAGTTATTAAAACACTCATATTCTGCCTCTCCTCGTGGTTCAAGGCAGCATACAGCTTCAGTACAGTTCAGAAAAAATCAGGTTTTTGTGTAGCTGAAAGTACCCATAACCGGTGTTTCCTCTAAGCTGAGTTAGTGTGAGCTAGCTCACAGGTTTTTTAGCCTCTGGCTCCTGCATTTTTGTCTTCGCTCAGGAAGGAGGGCTCCAGAGCAAACTAATCCATGCAGTAGCCAAATTGCTCACTCACAATTTTAGTGCCAGTAGCTCACAAAGTAGAATTTTTGCTCACAAGACTCCACAGCTTACTGTCAGACATCATGGAGACGGCACATATCAGGAGGATCTACACCTAGCTGCCAGGCTCTCAGTATGCACAAACTTTACTTCTTTATGACAAACATTTGTATGCCATCTTTCCATGAACCTGACGAAGGCAGTTTCGAAAATAAATAAAAGAAGAACAAAAGATTTAAAGGACATTGATTTAAAATCCAGCATTAAAAAAGCCCAGCATAAAAAACATATATCATAAAAAGCAGACCACAGAAAGCTTGGAAAAAATAACGGTTTCCGGACTAATGCGGTGTTAAAAATCAAGCCTGGTGAACAGACTTAATTAAAAGCCTGGTGAACAGAACAATTTTTTTGCCTGGTGCCTAAAAGAAAGCAACACAGCTGGAGCTACTCTCTCTTGCAGAACTGCTTGGGGGAAATTCCATCGAAATTCCATTTGAAACTTTTAAGTTCCGCACAAAAAAGGATCAAAGGCTAAAACATCACAAGCGTAAAGAGTTTGTGAGGATACAGAATGATCACTTATATAAAGAACAATAGGTCAGATGGCATGTTGAGAATCAAAGAGCCGCAGAGGTGCCATAGGTTACAGAGTGATTTGTTGTGACAGCATAGGAGACCCATTTATGCTTGGCAATGACAGCTATTTATCAACAGTATCATCACCACCAATAAAATTCAAAAGATAATATTCAAAGTTGAGCTTTGCTGTTCCTTTGGATACATACATCAAGTGCTAGGTTGCTAGGTACAGCCTCAGTTGCCTCAATAATTAAATGGCCATTCCCATTATCAAACACCCAAGTGACACCTTCCAAGCAAGGAATGCTTACAGGTCCTTATTATAAATGTTTTAACCACATGCATTCATTTAAAACGTTTGTATTTTTCTTTCCCCCTTAAGGGCTTGCAGCAGTTCACAACAGAATACAGTGTAACAGAAAGACAGTTAACCCCTGTATAAAATACTCCAGATCCAAACCCCACTGTACACACACACACCCCCACTGAAACAATTCTCCTGCTATCTACCCAACATTGGCGGGAAACTCTAGCAAAACAGCATGGCTTTACACTTCTTTCGGAAAGCCAGTGCTGAATCAGCCTTTGTTTCTTCCTTGGGGAAGGCTTTCCACAACAGTGGGGCTACCACCAGGAAGGCACCGTCTCAGGCAGAAGGGTATCACGCCCTCCCGGAGGGAAGGGCACAGCAAATAACAACAGGCTAGAAAGATATTGGGAATTTTTCAAAAGCAAGAATAGTCCAGCAGTGGAATCGCCTAGCTGAGGGAGCTGGTGAGTTCCCCCTCACTGGCAGTCTTCAAGCAGCAGCTGGACAAACACTTGTCAGGGATGCTTTGGGCTGATCCCGCATCGAGCAGGAGGTTGGACTAGATGGCCTGTATGGCCCTTTCCAACTCTATGATTCTATGGTATAACTGGTCTACTGGTCCATATAGGGAGAGATGGTCCTTCAGATATGTGGGCTCCTGCTCTTGGAGGGCCTCAGAGCTGGCACCTTGAGCTGAATATGGAAATGAACAACCAGCATCTTCAATACAGGTGTAATATGGTTCTCACCAGCCACAAAACACAGCTACCCGCCTGTGCATTTATTTATTTAAAATATTCATTAGCGGCCTTTCTTTCATACAAAGCTTTGGCGGCTTGCAAAATAAATAAAATATATTAAATACATTTTAAAAATGGGTCGCGGGGCCTGGCGTGTGGATGTGGTCTAAAGGTCAAAATGAGATGACCCCAGTTGGGTCAGACCAACGGGCCACCCAGCTCAGCATTTCATTTTGCACAGCAAACAGCCCTGGAGGGGCAAACAAACAGGGCGTAGAGGGTGAGGCTTCCCCCCCTAGTGTTTTCGGTGGTACTGATACTCAGAGTCAGGTTGCCAGCCTCCAGGAGAGGCCTGGAGATCTCCCACTATTACAGCTGATCCCTGATACAACAGAGATCAGTTCCCCTGGAGAAAATGGCTGCTTTGGAGGGTGGACTCTGTGGCATTGTACCCTGCTGAAGCCCCTCCCCTCCGCAAACCCCACCCTCCCCAGGCTCCACCCCGAAATCTCGAGGTACTTCCCAACACAGAGCTGACAATCCTTACTCAGAGGTGCACTGCCTCTGAATAGGGAGGTCTCCTTTAGTCACCATAAGTAGGAGCTGTTGATGGACCTCTCCTCCGTGACCCTGTCTACACTTTGGGCCCAAGAAACCGTCACAGAAATGAACACGGGGCAGCGGTTCGATTTGCCTCAGTGGGGCTCGCACAGCAGGCTTTCGCGGTGGGTGGCATCCTTCGTAAATCTTTGCGCCTCGGAACAGAATTCCACCCAAGAGGCCCCCTGATGCTTTCGACTCAGTCCCTTCACTCTGGGATGGTTTGATCTGCAACTCCTCCTCTTAAGGCGTACAGCAGCCCGTGTTCGGGAGGGGGGCTGTTGTCATTCCCTGCACAAGTCCCACTTCAATCCCCACTCGAGTGCTTATACCATAAAATGATGATACTCTAATCTTGTTACAGCCAATTTTTTAAAAAAACCAACAAAAAACTTCAGAAATGTTTCAAGAAATCCACAAAGACACTCGCAAGGGTGGGGGGGAGATGTGGGCTTATCCGTGTCTCTAAAAGTGACAAACACGGTCTGTCGGGGGGGGGGGGGGGGCGGGGAGACTGTGGGCTCTACATCGTAAGTTGTTGGGGAATTAATTAAGGGATTCATCAATCATTACCCAGTTAACACCCCTTCTATATGTATATACAGCTGAAATCCCATCAACTTTACAGCAGTCCGCCGGTTCGCAACTCAGGAAGTCCTTCTCTTCTGACTATTTATAAATGACTTCGTATAATCTAGCATTGAGACCTGTAATTATAAAATGGCATTAAAACACACACACACACACAGAGGCCTGCATAGTTATGGATAATTATAGCTGGTACACTTAAGAAGGGGGGGAAGGGGGGGAAAAACCTAGTAGAAATACAAAACATTTTCCTTCAGACGCAAGCTTTGCCTTTTTGACAGTTTCGAATTCGTAGGATGTAATAAGATGGGTGAAATAGTACATCTTTTTTTTTTTAAACACCCCTGTATAACACACACATACACACACACTTCCCCCCCCCCCTTTTTGCCTACCTCTCTGTAACAGCAAACTGTTAGTTTCTCAAGGAGCATTTATGCCAAGACTACAGCCAAGTTTCTGGCTTTGAGATCAGGGGGGAAAAACGATCGGCTCCCAAGTTCCACCAGATGTTTAACAGTAAATCTTTTTTTTTTTTTTTTACATGTCAATATCCAGGGCCTGATTTATTCATAGGACCTGTACAGGAAGAGAAGTGTGGAGAGAAAGAAATTCCGTCTCCCCCTCTGATAACTAACAGGACTCAAGATAGTTCCAGGTGGTCAGTCTTGTTGGACTGAAGCAGCAGAACAAATTTAGAGTCCAGTGGCACTTTAAGGCCAGTAAAAGGTTTACTCGAGGTGTGAACTTTTGTGCGCATGCACACTTTTTCAAATGCAAAATGTCTGCATGCACACGGAAGCTCATACCTTGAATAAACCTTTGTTGCTCTTAAAAGGTGCCACACTGGACTCTAAATTTGTTCTAACAGAACTCAAAACCACCCAATCAAATAAAAAAGGGTCCGGAGATATTAGCCATGATGACAAAATGGAACCTCCATGTTGAGAGGCAGTATGTCCCTGGGCGCTAGTTGCAGGGAAATGGGCTTCTGGGGGGACATCTGTTTGATGATGCTGGAATAGATGGACCACTGGTAATTCTCCATGCAGGGGTGTCATCGGCATATGTTACTGGTGTGGCAAGTAGTCCCCAGCTTAGATTATTTTAGCCAGATCCATGGAAGATGGACAGTATGGTATCTATCAGCCAGATCAGCAAAATGGAGCCTCCACAGTTAAGATGGCAGAAAGACTGTATGTGGGCAATTCATTTGCGAGGAGGAGGAGGAGGAGGAGAAGGAGAAGAGGAGGAGGAGGAGGAGGAGGAGATTGGATTTATACCCCACCCGTCACTACTCGAAGGAGACTCAGAGCAGCTTACAATCCCCTTCCCCTCCACACAACAGACACCCTTTGAGGTAGGTGGGGCTGAGAGCAGTGTTCCCTCTAAGCTGAGTTAGTGTGAGCTAGCTCACAATTTTTTAGCCTCTGGCTCACATATTTTTGCCTTAGCTCAGGAAGGACGGCTCCAGAGCAAACTAATCTATGCAGCAGCCAAAGTAGAATTTTTGCTCACAAGACTCCACGGCTTAGAGGGAACATTGCCTGTGAGGTAGGTGGGGCTGAGAGAGCTCTTTCAAGAACTGGTCTTGAGAGAACAGCTCCGAGAGAACTTTTGACTGACCCAAGGTCACACCAGCAGCTGCATGTGGAGGAATGGGGAATCAAACCCGGTTCTCCCAGATTAGAGTCTGGGCTCTTAACCACTACACTAAACTAGTATTTTATAAAAATTATGCATGGAGTGGAGAAGGAGAAGAGATCCCCCCCCCCCCAACTTCTTTCATGGTCCAGGCTAGCCTGATTTTGTCAGATCTTGGAAACTAAACCAGGTCAGCCCTATTTTTTTTTTTAATAATATAATTTTTTATTTTAGTTTTATAATATACAACTTTACAACAACAACATAACTCTAAAGTAATTGTGAGTTAAATACAATCAACAAGAAAAAAGGAGAGAAGCTCAGAGTTTTTTAGCCTCCAACTCACACATTTTTGTCTTAGCTCGGGAAGGAGGGCTCCAGGGCAAACTGATTGAGGAAGTTAGAGTGCCCATACTGAGTTGAGAAAGTAGAAACCTTATCTGATAACTTGTCCATACTCCCAGGGTTTACTATACCATTGTGAATATGGAGTCAAATTATTCGTACTTTTCCAAGTATTGGCTATGACCCGTCTTCGCTGCTACCATGAAGATTGAAATAAGTTCTCTTCTAATTTTAGGGATATTGAGAACATTCCAAAGATCGAGTAGGTACGTTTCTGGGGTAAGAGGAATATAGTGTCCAGTGATGATTCTAATTGCTTTTGAAATTTTTATCCAGAATTTCTTTACAATGAGGCAAAACCACCACCAATGAATAAAAGACCCATAGCCTCTGCAGGACCTCCAACAATCTGGTGAGTACGTTTTTGTGATATTGTGAAGTTTTGCTGGTGTTAAATACCACTGTGTTAATACTTTGTAGCTTTGTAGTTGTACATTGAGAGATTTAGAGGTAATGGATGGGGAAGACCATATTTTTTGCCACTTGCCAGTTCTCCTCGTTTAAATTAGTGATGCCGTCTGATTGCCATGCGGTTTGATAACTAAGTGTTTGATTAGAGTGAGGTACAATAAGGTCAGCATATAACACTGAAACAAACATAATGCTAGAACTCAAGGGCATCCAATGAAGATGGGTAATAGATTCCAGGATGGACAAATGGAAATTCTTCTGTACTCAGTGGACAATTAAGTTGTAGGATTCATTCTCAGTGGACGCAGGGATAGCCAACAGCATAGATGGCTTTAAAACAGGATTAAGCAGATTCATAGAGGAAAGATCCATCAGTGGATCCTAACCATGGTGATAAAAGCGAATTGTGGGTCTGTGACTCAATGGTGGAGCATCTGCTTGGCATTCAGAAAGTCCTGGGTTCAATATCAGGAATCTTTGGTTAGAAGGACGAGGCAGTAGGTGATGGGAAAGACCTCTCTATGTAAGATTACAGAGAGCTGCTGCCAGTCTGAGTAGCCGACGGACCAAGATGATGGACCCAACTGAACAGTTGATGGACCAAGGGTCCAGTTCAGTATAAGGCAGCTTCTCGTCTGATCTTTATTTCTGAACCTCCATAATCAGCCAGCAAACTTTGAATACCAGGACTAGGGAAAGGTGTTTGCCACTGTGCCCTGTTGGTTAGCCTTCCAGGGCAACTGGTGGGATGCTGTATGAAATTAGATGCTGGAATAGATGGATCATGGGTCACGGATCACTGGTCAGCAAGCTTCTTCTTACGTTCTTATATTCAGGGGTCATTTTGTAGAAAAAGAGGTGCAGGAGCTCATTAGCATAGCTCATTAGCATAACTTGTTTGCATATGCCACACCCCCTGACATCTCTGGAAGTGTGTCAGAAGGCAACACCCACCACTCAGGCTCCACTGGACTGTTTTGGATCGCTAGCCGTTAAGGGGGGGGGCGTGCAGATCTGTCCTCGCAGAGGAGGGAGAGCTTGTACCTGAATAAAACTTGGTCTTAAAGGTGCCACTGGACTGTTTTGGACCGGGTGGAGCTCTGCAACTTAGCCGGCTGCTTCTTGCTCTGACTGAGGGCTGCTGGGAGCAGGGGGTGGGGCTTGTTGCGTGTGCCCGCCCCCTGGGCTCTTTACTGCCAGAGCTCCGCTCCTGTGCGCTCCTGCAGGAAATGACCCCTGCTTATATTGGTCCATACCAAAGTTGGAAAAAAAGATGTATTGATGTACTTACACAAAATGACATTTTGGCCTACTGGAAGGATCGCAGGTGGCATGGTCTCCCATAATGTGAGGTTGGAGCACCAAAAATGTAATGGCTAAAGAGTTTTAGATTTTCCACATAGTATTATTATTATTGTTATTATTATTTTAAAAGGTGGGGATAATTCTTATTTTCTGATCATTAAAAAGAGACTAAATAAATAAAAAACTGAGTTTCAGCTGTCAATCATTTCAAGACATAATAATCTGTTAATTATTAGTTTCTTGGAACACATCAATCACTCACTCTTTTCGAATGCCTGCATGTTATTCAAATAAGTGGGAGGAAATGACAGATGAAGGGAAACAAAGGGATTTCGAATGCTTAACACCTTTCGAGTGAGTAAACAGTTAGCCAAGGAGCACCCCAACAACAGACACCTCTGCGGGATTTGCATTAAAGTGAGCAGTAAACGTGCCTGGTGCTCAAGCCCCCAGAAATGAGAATCAAAGTAGATTATATTGTGAATGGTTTGGAAAACTGACTGAGGCTGTATGTACTGGTGGTGGAGGCAGAAAGTACCGTCAAGTTGCCACCGACTTCATAGAGTTTTCAAGACAAGAGACGAACAGAGATGGTTTGCCATTGTCTGCCTCTACATAGTGACCCCTGGACTTCCTTGGGGGTCTCCCATCCAAGAACTAACCAGGGCCAATGCAGCTTAGCTTCCAAAACCTGACGAGATCGGGCTAGACTGGGCCATTCAGGTCAAGGCACTCCTCATGTCTATGCCATGTTTGAATAAAGTTATCAGGTTGGATCCTGTGATTCTCTGCAGCTAAGTTGAATCCTATGACTCTCTTCTCTATAGTTTTCTTTCGAGGACAAAATACTTCTTCCAGTAGAGAGTAACTTTGTACGATGGAAGACTTCCTCTGAGGGAAAAATGTCTTTCTTTCTTTCTTTCTTTCCTTCCTTCCTTCCTTCCTTCCTTCCTTCCTTCCTTCCTTCCTTCCTTCCTTCCTTCCTTCTTTCGGAAGAAAGTCTGTTTCTGTTGGAGAAAGATTTGGTGGAAGGGAATGATAGAATCCCGGCCACCTATTACTTTTTAAATCTGCCCTTCCTCTTGGGAGCCCAAGGAGACATAGATGCCTCTCCTTTCCTCCTTTCACTTTTCCGACAACCCTGTGAAGTAGGTTAGGCCGAGAGAGAATTGCTAGCCTGAAATCCTATTTTGACATATTTATTACTTTGCTGTCCTTTCCCCCTCTTAATTAAATCAAAACAACTGTTGACCTTATAACCTTAGCTTGTTATTTAGTTTTCACTCTGAATATCTTAAAGCATGTGCATCATGTTACGTGATAATTTGCTGTTCAGTCTATATCTACACGTCTGAACTCTGGCTTCCTTTCCAAAGTATTTGACAAAGTGTGCATGCACACAAAAGCACATACCTTGAATAAACCTTTGTTAGTCTTAAAGGTGCCACTGGACTCTAAATTTGTTCCGAAGTCCCCCAGTGAGCTTCAATAAGCCAGCATTGCACATGGTGTGACATCACTTATGGAAAAAAAACCAGACTTGATGTCATGTCAATCTAGGAATCACCAGAATCTCTACGGTAAAACCTAAGAGTTCCCAGCTATTCCTAGAAAAACATGATGTCACTTCCAGGTTTTCCCTGGAAGTGACATCACACCATATGTGACACTGGTTTTTTTTAATAACAATTCTCCCACCGCAGCTCAGATTGGTGGCAGGCGACTGAGGTTCCAGTGGGAGTCTCCTACCAAAGTGGGAAACCCAGCAATTCCACTGCAAAGACATGCACACAGGCTGATTTTTCATTGGCTTTTCCCTCCCTTGTTTTACGAAACCCATGTTGGAACAGAAATTCCCCTCTGCATTGCATGCTGCTTTCACTTCCTTTGATCATCAGATTTTATTGTTCCTTCTGCATAGATTTATGGCCGTTTTATGGCCATTCAGGGGTGACTTTGCAGTCAGTACAGCATTGCCCCGAGGTATTTGGATGTGGTTTTGAGCTGCACTTTTCCCTTCCAGTCAAGAAAATGTAGAGCAAATGCTAGATGCAGAATCACCCACAGCGGTGGTAAGGTAGAGGTAAAGATAAAGGTTTCCCTTGCTCAAGAGCCAGTCGAATCCAACTCTAGGGGGCGGTGCTCATCTCCGTTTCCAAGCCGAAGAGCCAGCATTGTCTGAAGACGTTTTCCATGGTCATGTGGCCGGCATGACTAAACGCCAAGGCGCACGGAACGCTGTTCCCACCGAAGCAGAACCTATTTATCTACTTGCAATTTCTTGCTTTCAAAGTGCTAGGTTGGCAGGAGCTGGGGCCAGAGACGGGAGCTCACCCTGTCATGCAGCACTCGGGTCTCGAACTGCCGAGCTACCGACCTTCTGGTCTGCAGCTCAGCGTCTTAACCTCTGAGCCACCGCGGCCCCACAGAGATGGTAGCTGGGGTTAAAAAGTGAAAAAGAAGCTACATTGAAATGCCACCAAAGGAACAACGTTAAATGGATAGCAGTGGAGTATACCTGGCTTGACATCCAGTACCAATAAGAGAGGCCTGGTTTAAGAGAGGCAGGAGAATGTGGTTGCGCAATGCTGAAGTTGTAGGCTGCACTGCAGCCGTTATAGACTGTAGGTTGTGGGTTGCAGTTTGGAGTCCTCCTCTACATAAAGAACATCCTGAGTACAGGAAACAAGCTCAGCCGAGACACGGTTTTCACTCCTTTCTGGTTTTCTATTAGCAAGGAATATTTAACCGAGGAGGACATTTCCAAATGCGAACCTCCCCGTGTCGTCTGATGTCATGCAGTCCAATCCTATTGCCTAAGTGTTTGACCACCACCTTCTTGCATGAGTAGATCAAACCAGAACTGTTCAGTGCTCAGGCTGATTTCAGGAAGCGTTGTTTGGCATATTCCTTCACTAAAATCGGAGACTTGGGCACGCTCGTTCGGACAAGCATTCGGAGGCCGCGTACAAGCAGGGGCCTGCAAGGCATAGTCTATTTCCAACGGGGCCTGAGAGGCACAGACGCTCCCTGCTTCTGCCCGTTTCAGGAACCCGAGAGCAAGGGAAGAGGCCAATGTGTACAACGGCAGCTGCAGCTCCGGGGGAACCCTCTGCCGCGTGGATAACATGTCAAAGAGCAGGGGCATCCATCAGAGCAAATTGGGAAGCAGCAGGACACAGCCCTGGCTGAAGTTTCCAGCAAGCGGAGTATCGTGGGCATGAATGAAATGTGCAAATTCATTAATCTGGTAAAGGGCTCTTCTTAATTAGCTACGGTTGCCAGCTCTGGTTTGGGGAATTCCTGGGGATTTGGAGGTGAATCCCAGAGTGGAAGGGACCTCAGTGGAGTACATGTTGGGGGGGGGGCAGAGAGAGGAAGTATTCAGATGATTAGTTCACGCCAGGGGTCCCCAACATGGGGGCGCCATGGTGCCCGCCAATACCTTTCCTGGTGCCCACTAGGATACTGCTCTCATTAACCTTCATGCCTTGCCCGCTGGAACCCTTTTCCTCTCCCCCAACTCCTTCAACCCAGAAGAGGAGTTGGCCACCTTGGAGAGCTCTAAAAGAAAGAATGGGTTGCGACGAGTCCATATAAAAAAAGACATCACACGTTAACAGTACTTGATGAGAACATGTCGTCCGTGTCATGATTTCAACTTGCTTTTGTCTTTAACAATGAACAGGAAGGCTATGTTTTAGTACGACGTCACCAACAGTTTGTGCTCTTCCTGTCCTGAAGGTGCATATATCACTTGAACCATAATCCCCATGCACACTTACATATGAAGAACAGATGAAGCCGCCTTATACCAAGTCACACCCTTGGTCCATCAAAGTCAGTATTGTCTACTCCGACTGGCGGTGGCTTTCCAGGGTCTTTCGCATCACCTACTGCCTGGTCCTTTAACTGGAGATGCTGGGGATTGAACCTGGGACCTTCCACACATCAAGCAGATGCTGTACCACTGAGCCCCCTCTCTGGAAGTAAGCACCACTGAACTCATGGGAGCTTACTTCTGAATAACTGAATAACTTCTGCCACAGGAGGCAGTGGTGGCTACAAGCCTGGATGGCTTCAAGAGGAAAGTGGATGAACATATGGAACAGAGATCCATCAGTGGCTATTAGCCACAAGGTATACATAGGAACTCTCGGTCTGGGGCAAGGGATGCTTTGTATCCTTGGTGCTTGGGGGGGGGGGGCAACAGTGGGAGGGCTTCTAGTGCCCTGGCCCCACTGATGGACCTCCTGATGGCATCTGTTATTTTTGGCCACTGTGTGACAGAGTGTTGGACTGGATGGGCCATTGGCCTGATCCAACATTGGCTTCTCTTATGTTCTTAAGAACACAGGAGAGGAAGCGATTCTTCAGGCTTCAATACTCTGGAACCGAACAAGTGAGCTCACTTCTGTTGAAAAGGGCATCAGAACATCAAAAAGCGGTATGTGCGGTGTCTCATCTGTAACGGTTCTTTAAGCATGTAAGCCATCATTTGACTGGACAATCATCCAAGTGATCAACAAGTATGTGTGAACTGGCCCAAGGACACAGGGAACTGGACAGAAGGTGAGAGAGATTAGGGGAGAGGTGATACATTTGGGACCTGTCAGTTTCAAGGTGGTAGGCCATAACAGTTACTGAGATTACTCAGAGACTGTACAAAAGATATGGATGAATCTCCTAAAAGGGAGTCATAGGGGGCACTCAGAACCAAGCTGTGGCCCCAGCCTCCATGAAAAATAAGTTCCAGAAAACTACCACCAGTATGCTCTGTGCCTCTGTGCTGGGACTTCTCATTTAGATTTTATCAAAAGGGGAACAACCCCCCCCCCAATATATTTCAGTAGATTATCTTACTCAAACCTACTTTTTAAAAAGAAATGGTGGGAAAACCCACAGGATTGGTTTCTTGGAGACCTTACAAAGGGCTCAATACACTTTAGGGCTTAAACCCCCCCCCCCAACATGTATTTTCTTCTTAGTGAAGTCTATGTGCGTAAATAAGTGTGCGTAAATAACTTACAACTATGCATCTGAGCATACACAGAAAGACTGGTAACCAATAGTGACTGCACACAGCCTATTTTCCCCTTTTTTATAAAGCTCAATCTGTCATTAAAACAAAGCAAAACAAATTCATCCACGGAACATGCTAGGCCAGTCACAGACTCACCTCCTAACCTACTTTGCAGGGTTGTTGTGAGGACAGAATGGAGGAGAAGAGAACAATGTAAGTCATTTTGGGTCCCTGTTGGGGGGGGGACAGAGTACAAATGAACTAAAATGTAAAATAAAATAAAAATCAATAAGACCTATTATTAAACATTATTACTACACAGAGAGGGAGAACAAATGGTTATCACAATGAATTAACTCTCTGTAACAAAGACGGGAATGTTTCAACTTAATACCACTGTCGCTGGAATTCCTACAATACCTAATTATTTCCCAACTCTTTTCAATTACGTTAATTCTAACATCCTTCTTTAAAGCATGCATTGCCTGTTATCTCAGTCCCATCACTTTATTAACCGTCCTTTCAATGACGATCCTTTGCTATTTGACCAAGAAAAAAAGAAAAGAAAAGAAAACCCACCTCAAGCCGCCACTAACATGTACAATAAAGCAGGATTTTAATCCTCTGAAACAACTGTGAAATACATCAGGGAAAAAAAACTAATAGGGTCAAGGGCCAGTTTATTCATCAGAATCTTACTTAATCATATATTGTATCTGTAACCCAAAGTATCCTGCGTTATTACAAAGTCCACTAGATACAGCATTTTAATCAGAGCAGGAGTAACTGATGCAACTCGCTCCCCTGACAGCAGTTAGGTACTGGTTGTTGTTGTTCAGTCGCACAGTTGAGTCTGACTCTTCGCGACCCCATGGTATTACAAGTTTTTAGAGGTTTACAAGTTTTTAGAGGTCGGGGTGACCTCATGCTGTAACAAGCAAAATCTTCTCTCGGTCACTTGTTGGATTCTCACAGCAGAACGGGAAACTTAGGGTCAAACGAGTTGGATCTGGATTCCCCAGGTAGATCTTGGGGTCCCTGCATCCACACAGCAACTACAGAGAATGTGGGGGAAAATATCAAGGAAAGCCCAAATAGGCTCAGAATGCCACCCTGTGGGGAGGAAGAGCTCCTGCCTCCCCCCCCCGAGCCATTTTTCCATGGGAAACAGCACGGGGGGATGGGGGTGTTATTTTCCAATTTTTTGCTGCTCTACATGCACAGAATACTCCATGGGGAACCTGCACCCAACTCTTTAAAAACACAGATGTGCGGTTTGGTCGTAAAATGAACCTTGTCGCAAATGACTCTTGTGCTGAAATCCTAAGAACCCTTAAGGATTCTGAGCAGGGATCGAAACAGACCTATTTTGGATAGCTTCCTTAGTCCCTTCAACATTACAGAGCTAACGTTAGGAGCACCCAGACGAAATTTCGGAAACAGCTTTACCCTGTAGTCACAACTTCTCGGTAAATATGGGACACCGACAATATTGGCCGTTACATCCTAAAATGATGCTTTGTTGAGCATTAGTTGACTGTCCTTTAAAATGAAGATCCTCTAGCGATTCTGTCCACACATAATGCTATTTTGCAGCAGGCACAGGGGGAGCCTGGCCAGGGTGAATACCTTCCCTGGTCTGTTGCTGCCTTGCAGAAACAAACACATTTTACCCCTCTCCTTCCACTGTTCATCTGTTCTTCTGTTATTTCAACAGGCAACCATTTGTTTTCCAAATGGGCACTTAAAAGTCATCATGGCTTCTATCAAATAATCATGTGCATTTCTTATGGGGATAAACATCCGGCATTTGGGGAGAAATATACTCCTGAGGGAGACTGTCTTTTGAGAGGATTAATTAACTCCGAAACACAATCATCATTTATCCCACCTATCAGGTTAACTTCCTATCCGCGGCATACCAACGCTCCTGCCCCATGGCAATGGCATCCGTAAAACTTTCGGATTGGAAATTTCGGCCGAAGCCAGTTTTAACCAACTTGTCACTTTTCACCATGCGTTCCTAGGTGGGGATGAGGGGGGGATCAGATGTCCAGTGCTTATTGCAACCAAACCCACAGTATTAAGGAACGTCATGTTTTCCACCCTTGTTACTGAACAGCAGCCGTTCTTTCCAAACAGAAGCTTTGATTTCGGTGAGATGAACCACTTGTTTTTTCCTTCCCTGAAAGCCAGCCAACTAGAATGGGCAGCTCGCTTGCCGCTCTGTGTTTTCAGACATAGACATTCGCCACTTAACACGATCATTTTCACCAAAAACAGCTCCTCGACTTCAAATCCACCCCTTTATTTTTTTTCTGAAGGGGGGGACAGCACAGCAGGACATTTTTTTAATTGGTATTATTCGGTCTCAAAATCCATTTCTTTCCTTCCAGTGGTTCTCTGTAGGCAGAATATATTTTGTTTTCTTTTTTAAAATGATAAATTTAAATATCCCGGACCTATTTTAAAGTTTGGGCCACCGTGAATAATAAAGACAGGAAATTTCACAATATTAAAAGTTTGGAAGACATGTTTCCACTGAATGTGTATGTACACAATGCATGCGTAATTATCAACACAAACATCTATCCCGAGATCTTGTTCCTGATTACACAACACTGCGTTAACATTTAGGCACTTTTCAAGGTGTCAACAGGGCTTTTTTTAGAGAAATAGAGCAGAGTGACATATTTGAGTGCATATTTTAGTAATGTGTACCACTCTGCATATGCCTTAAGTACAACATTTGTGTATGCATTTACATGCATCTATTTTGGAGCATTAAATATATAGACAGTGAAACATCGATGCCAAAATATCAATATTCATGCACAAGAGAGAATGTTTAGTTGTGTCTCAGTCACGCAAGTCGATCCCATTACTGCCCGTCATAAATCTGTCTTCAAACATCACCAACTGTAATGAATCATTTTCACCATTGCTGTTCCCCTATTCCTTTTGGATGAGGAGTCAACTAGTAGAGTATAACATCTAAAAGACCGAGCTGTGGCCTGGGAAGCCCCCAGGGAAACCTTTGCCACAGACTCTTTAGAATCATAGAATGTTAGAGTTGGAAGGGATCTTACAGGTCATCTAGTCCAACCCCCTGCACTCTGCAGGAGCATAGTGGCCATGGACAAGCCATTACACCTTTAGCCATAACTTGTTAAACACTTGCCATTTTTCTAAAAAAGTTCTAATTGATTGACATACATTTGACATCTGCAAAATGCAAACGACCTATTTGGCAGGATTGTTTTACAGATTTATTAAGGATTTTATCCCACTTTTCCAGTGGCGGTTAGGGAACTTGAGGCAGGTAACAGTTGGTAAGGATCTAACCAAATGCTAGTTGTAAAAAACAAAAGAACCTGCAATCATAATGCAGTGACATGGAAGAAGAAAGACCAGCAGGCCAAGGTGCCATTGCGACGAAATCCAAACCCAGAAATTATTCATTGCCACCCAGGTCAAAGGACCACCGCACCAGTATCAAGACAGATGTGAACGCCAGACAGAAAGTATGATGGGGATTATTGTTAAACCCATATTCTCTAAAGCAAAAAATGGGGAAAGAAAAGTAGCAGGGCGACAAGCAAATTCTCACAAAAAACAAACAAAAACAAATGCAAACAGAGATCTTTCTATTCCCTTTGGATGTAATCGTAAAATCAGGGAATAAAAGTAGCAAAAATTTAGAACCTGAAACCAGCATGAGATCCATTTGTATTTTTTTTCTTTATTAACAAATATTGAGGGAGTATCTATTCAGCGCGGAGAAATTATATTGTATATGTCAGGGTTACCATATTTTGAAATAAAAAAGAGGACGCATTTCTCGACTGACTATGACAAGTCTCATTTTAAATACCTCTGCTGTTTAAGCTGTGATCATTGCTACTAATAAGGAATATTCCTAACCTTACAAACCAAGAAGAGGATATTTTCATCAGGTTTTTTTTTTTTTAAGAACAACACAAAAGAGGATGGGCACTAAAAAAGGAGGACATGTCCTCTAAAAAGAGGGCACCTGGTAACCACAGGATAGGTATCGTTAATCTAATACAAACAAGTTCCATCCAAGTCCTAAATTTTCAATTGGAAATCCACATCTTATGAATCTGACATTTGGGAGATATGAAGTCACTACCTGAAGGCTACAGTAGGTGAATGAAGAAATAATAAGTTTATTAAAATTTGGTTTTCCTTTACTGAATTTTTGCAAAGAAATTTTAGGGATAATATCCATATCTGTCTTGCTGTATAAGAGCACAATTGGCACACAACAAAGATATAAGGTGTATATCTATGTGTTTCAAGCACGCTTTATTGTTTTAATTTTGATTACCGATGTATTGATTTGAATTCTCTAACTACAGTTTATTAAAATGGGTATTTACTTAGAAGTTAAGTCCCGCTAGAGCCAGTGAGATTTATGTCTGTGAAAACATGCTCAAGATCTTACTGTTGGAATACGTATGCCAATAAACTATAAATAATGTTTTAAAAAATTCAGTTGTTTAATGAAAATTGTTTGGAATGCAAAAAGAAGAACCGTCTCTGCTGGTCTTGTGTGAGTTTAACATA
>NW_015167068.1:690513-719505 GCF_001447785.1 Gekko japonicus
GTAGCCCCTGAGAAACCAAAAGATTGGGGGGGGGGGAATATGCTTTTGAGACTCAAAGCTCTTTTCCTCAGATATCTGGCAAAGTATCTGATGAAGGAAGCTTTGACTCTAGGAAGCTCATACCCTAAAACAAACCTTGCTGGTTTCTAAAGTGCCTCAAATCTGGCTGCAATGCTGTTGTGTTATATCCACAAGAGCGTGTTTGCACTTGCGGACCGGTCAACTGCTGTTGCGTTCCTCAAGTGGGGAATATGCACACACGGACAAGAATTCCAGTGAACAAAGTTTCATGTTGAACTCTGGATTCGCAAGTTTGCTTTGGGAAAACCATCTCTCTCTCTCTCTCTCTCTCTCTCTCTCTCTCTCTCTCTCTCTCTCTCTCTCTCTCTCTCTCTCTCTCTCTCTCTCTCTCTCTCTCTCTCTCTCTCTCTCTCTCTCTCTCTCTCTCTCTCTCTCTCTCACACACACACACACACACACCCCTGCCCCTAGCCTCTGATCCCTCTCTGTAAAATGGGAATAATCCTGAGCTCCCTCTCAGGGTTCTTGGGTAAAGGCGAGTGAATCGTAAACCGCATCATACTTTGACACCGAACAGCCTTAACCAAATTATAAGCAGTATAAACCATTGCTAGCAATGAAAACAATAGTTATTAATGTTTAGCTACATGTGGTTACCTTTACCTTTACCTGTGGTTCAGAGGATACCAGAGCATATCTGAAGAACACCAGGAAAGGGGGGTGGGTAGGGGGGTAAACGAAGCATCCATCAGTCACTGAAAACTAAATGCACAGCGGGCAGCCATCTGACCGATTAATTTTTTTAAAACGTCAAGTCCCTTTCTGTTCTGTCCAGTAACAATGTTGCTAATTATGGTAATAGATGTGGGACTTGCTGAGATGGGAAATTAAGTCCAGAACGATCCCCACGGCTGGTTCCGCTTCCAACACCAAACACTAACGAGCAACGGGCAGCCTGAAGAAGGAAAGCAATCCTAGAAAGTTTCCCATAGGGTAAGAGCCAGGGTAAAGGGGCTGTACGATTTCCCACAAACGTGTGAGTTTGCCAAGCAAATGCAAAATTTGGTGCTGGATGCAGACAGCAAGAATCTCACTGTGACGCTCTTTCTTTTTGAACCATGCACCTTCCTTGGCTGCAGAGATGGACCCCTAAATATATGCTCTAAGCGTATTGAGATATCTGCTGGGCAATGCGGCACTCAGCACCTGTTGAATAACAGGCTGCGTATACATTTTCTGTACAGGCCAATGAGAACTGAAGTTTATTAATGCCGCGTCTCTCCCTGAGCCAGTTTGATGTAGTGGTTAAGTGAGCGGACTCTAATCTGGGAGAACCGGGTTTGATTCCCCATGCCTCCACTTGCAGCTGCTGGATGACCTTGGGCAAGCCATAGTTCGGTCAGAGCTGTTCTCACAAGGAGGGGAAGGGAAAGGAGTTTGTGAGCCACTCTGAGACTCTGAGTGGGGGGGGGTATAAATTCAATCTCCTCCTCCTCCTCCTCCTGACTGACAGACATTCTGCCATGCTTTCTGCAAGCCAGCAAGTAGCTATAAAGTGGCTAGAAGTGTTGCCAGCTCTGGACTGGGGAAAACATGGAGATTTTGGGGATGGAGCTTGTGGAGAATGGGGTTTGGGGAAGGGCCGGACCTTCACAGGGCACAGTGCCATAGCGTCCACCCTCCAAAGCAGTAATTTTCTCCAGAGGAATTAATCTCTGTAGTGTGGAGATAGACTCATCCCAGGAGATATCCAGGCCTCACCTGGAGGTTGGGAACCCTTGTTGCTACCCAAGTTTCACGTGAACCAAAAATGAAAAGCGACTTTGGGGTTCCTCTTCAGATGTTGCTCCTGAGAAATCCCAGGACAAAGCAAAAGAGCTTTGATAAACCTAGCCAAGATTTCTCCGACTGTGTGTTTGTTTGTGTGTGGGGGGGTCATATAGCACTCATTTACATCGTAGACACCTTGTCCTTTTTCCTCAGTGGGGACCCAAAGCTCCCCTACTCCATTTTATCCTCACAACAATCCTGGGAGGTAGGTTAGGCTGTGAGAATGTGACTGGCACAAGGTCACTCAGCAAACTGCCATGCCAGGGTGGGGATTTGAGCCTGGAGTCTCCCAGGTCTTAAATACCCAGGCTATTTTTTTTAAGAACATCTGAGGATATTCAAAGAAGCCCATAAGAGTACAAGCTGTCATTTTACACCATTTACCCCCAAACCTTCAATGGGGGGAAACTTTGGCCCTCTAATCCTGCCATGTGAAGGGCAGTCACAGGCAATGCTCCCTCTTAGCTGAGGAGTCTTGTGAACAAAAATTCTGCTTTCTGAGCTGCTGGCATTAAAGTTGTGAGCGAGCCATTTGGCTACTGCAAACATTAGTTCGCTCTGAAGCCGTCCCTTCCTGAGCTGAGACAACAATGTGTGAGCCGGAGGCTAAAAAACTGTGAGCTAGCTCACACTAACTCAGCTTAGAGGGAACACTGCTCACAGGTCACCGTCTCGCCTCACTTTAGACAATTATCCATAGACTGGGAGGATCCTGTCTGAAGGACGGGCGTCGTGAATTGTCTGTCAATCAAAAGATAAGGCTTATCGCCAAATAGAAAATAAGAATCTAACACTGGTCTTGGAATGAAAATGAAGCATGACTGACTTGTGCAAGAAAAACTACTTGTGCAAGTGGTCAGTAAGAGTTGCCAACTCGGGCAGGGGAGATCCTGGAGATTTAGGGATGGCACCTGGGGAGGGAGGAAATTGCGGATGGGAGGAAGCTCAGCAGGGATGTGATGTCACTCTAGGTCTTCCCTCTCTCCTAGACTCTATGGTATACCATAGAAGCAGCCATTTCCTCCAGGGGAGTTAATCTCTGTAGTCTGGAAGATCAGTTGTAATTCCAGGAGAACTCCAGTCCCCCTGGAAGCTGGTAATTCTATGTCTAAACTTAGTGAGGAATGAACTCATGCAAGACTGCAAATATCTTTTGGAAAAGGGGGGGGTCACTTTTTTTCATCATACCAGAGCAACGTTCTTCCAAGAGTCCGCCGCTCTTGTGTTATAGTGCTGATAAAAGTTGATCTCAAGTCAGCTAGAAACATTCACCGGAACACACTCTCAGTCAAGCGCAACACTGACAAATGAACTATAAGCTTCTTAAACTTTGTTTCCTCTGTACAAAGGATTCAGGTCCAACCATCACTCAGAAATGGACCTTAGCTGTGTTTTATGGTTTAGTTGGCAGACTGGTAAAATAACAGAGAGATGGCATGTCAATACAGGACCCTGCCACAAGTGTTTTATGCCCGTCACACAAAAGCTGTAGCTAGCACATCACAGAGAAAGAAATGAAATCTGTACTATGGAGGGGGGGGGGGTCAATGAAGGAATAATGAACCTAAGTGTACCTTATGACTGTAGTGGGTAGGTAATGAAGACCCTTTGTGGTCCAGAAAAGAGGAACACCAAGTTGCAAATAAGAAGAGGAGAAGAAGAGAAGAGATTGGATTTATACCCCGCCCTTCACTTGGAGTCTCAGAGCGGC
The DNA here is from genome assembly GCF_001447785.1 of Gekko japonicus. Lineage (NCBI taxonomy): Eukaryota > Metazoa > Chordata > Lepidosauria > Squamata > Gekkonidae > Gekko > Gekko japonicus. The sequence continues at coordinate 694,076 of NW_015167068.1, forward strand.
TTACAAACTCCTTTCCCTTCCCCTCCCCACAACGGACACCCTGTGAGGTGGGTGGGGCTGAGAGAACTCTGACAGAAACTGCTCTTTTTCAAGGACAGCTGTGCCAGAGCTCGGGACTGACCCAAGGTCACATCAGCAGGTGCAAGTGGAGGAGTGGGGAATCAAACCCGGTTCTCCCAGATTAGAGTCCGCGCACTTAACCACTACACCAAACTGGCTACATCAAATAAAAACAAGAACAGCAAATTATTACATTTTTATCCAGCATAATAACCTAAGCAGAGCCCTGCTGGATCAGACCAGTGTTCCAGCTAGTCCGGCAATCCTGAGAACGTAGGAGCCCTGCTGGACCAGACCAGTGGTCCCTCTAGAACGGCATCCTAAGAATATAGGGAGAGCCCTGCTGGACCAGACCACTGGTCCCTCTAGAACGGCATCCTAAGAATATAAGGAGAGCCCTGCTGGATCAGACCAGTGGTCCATCCAGTCCAGCATCCTAGGAACATAAGAAGAGCCCTGCTGGATGAGACCAATGGTCCATGTAGCCCACCCTCCTGTCTCACACAGTGGCCAGCCAGTTCCTCTGGAGGATGAACAATAGGGCTCCTCATGTTGCCTCCTGGCACTGGAATTCAGAGGTTTACTGCCTCTGAATGTGGAGGTTCCCTGTCTTCCTTCCCAGAAGTGCAGGGCAGCATAGATGGATCTCCCCTCCATTTTGGCCTCAAGACAACCCTCTGAGGTAAATCAGTCTGAGAGAGAGTGATTGGCCAAGTTCATCGTGACTGTATGGAGATCTGAACCTGGCGCTCCCCATCCTCAGCTTGGCACCCTAAACTCTATCCCACACTGCCTCCACAAAGCTGATGATGGACAGTACAGAAGAAGAAGAAGAAGAAGAAGAAGAAGAAGAAGAAGAAGAAGAAGAAGAAGAAGAAGAAGAAGAAGAAGAAGAAGAAGAAGAAGAGGAGGTGGAGGAGGAGGAGGAGGAGGAGGAGGGATTTATACCCTGCCCTTCACTACCCGAAGGTGTCACAGAGCAGTTTACAAACTCCTTCCCCTTCCCCTCCCCACAACAGACAACCTGTGAGGTAGGTGGGGCTCAGAGAGCTCTTGACAGAAACTGCTGTTTTTCAAGAACGGCTCTTATCAGAACTACAGCTTGCCCAAGGTCATCCAGCCAGGTGCAAGTGGAGGAGTGGGGGAATCAAACCCGGCTCTCCCAGATTAGAGTCTGCGCACTTAACCACTACACCAAACTGGCACTAAAACCTGGGTTGATTTTTCTTCTCTAAAGCTACTTATGGAGATTGTCTTCATCGCCTTGAACAAAGTCAGCTTCCCTTAAAGTTTACCAAAAAAAGAAGAAGAATACAAAGCGATGTTCAGGTTGTGACATGGATATTTGAGGTATAGGATAATCTAATTATGGAAGCGGATTGGCCAAGGCTATCTTTCTGGACTCCCTCCAGACGCAAGCCCTATCAGATAAAACGCCTCAGCCCACCAGTGGTGATTCCTTGTGGCAGGGAGAGACCAGATCACACAACTTCTGGGGCTTTAAAACGATGCTTTTCACAAGAAGAGGGGTTGATGTGGAGAGAAACTGAAGGCAAGCTGTTTGTGGGGGGGGGGGAACAGCCCACCCTCCCCTTTTTAGTCGCACCTCTGTTCAAATCTCCTCTTTGTTCCATACGCCATACAGCCTTACCTACCAGCTAGAGAAACGCCGGAGCCAGCGAAATGTGGTATTAAAGAAAATGACGGAAAGTTGGAAGGGAAAACAGCTCCCTGCCAAAACCTTTCTTTGAGAAACTAATCTGACAGGGTGAAAGAAGGCCATTATGTAGAGATCTAAAACTTACCTCAGCTACCAATGACTCGGGCAGATTGTTAAAGCCATTCCTCTAGGGTTTTTTTCTGGGGGGGGGGGACTGTTGAAATGCTACCTTTCAGGTTCAGCATGCCTCCTTCCCGAAAATACAAGCCTTCCAAGGCATGTAAGTACATTTATCTTTGTTTTTTTTATTCTGCTTCCTCCCCCCCCACTGTATCAATACGAGCATTCCTGAAGGGTACGTTTTTTTAAAAAAAAAAATTATACCATAATCTGAAGTCTTAAATATTTAGGAGGATTCCCCAGTGGAATGCTTTCAGTATTGCAGCATGAATCCAGTTGTGTAAATCTATCTGGAAGGCAGACAGCAGCACGGAGATTTATAGCTGGGGGTCCCTGCAGACCACTTTAGGATGACAGCTTCAAGATTATAGGAATCCTTCTATTAAAGAGATTGTGGAGGGAAGGGGGGGGGAGAAAGAAACTTGAAGGAGCGCGCCCGGAGAGAGTTAAGGGAAGAGTTGGGAAGCCGTTTTCCTATGCTCTGAGTTTACAGCAGTTTCTCTCCTTTATCTCACCGTGCATTGTGGCCAAGTGCAAAGTTATCCTTCCTTGATAGCTGCATGTTGTGTGCATTATTTCCCTCACTGCTTCTCCATGGCTTCAAAAAAAAAAAAGAGTCTTCTGAACAGCAAATGCGTTGTGCAGATGGGCAAGCGGCAGGAAGTGTGGAATTTTTTTTTGCCTCCTCGTGAAGAAAGCTCCGAAACGGGAATCCAGCCCGCTCGCTGACATTTTAAAAATCTCCTCTCGCAACACCTCTCCTTCCTATAATGGGATTATTTTCCTCATCCAGTGAAGGCAAAATCTACAATCCCAGTACAAACCCTGCCCAGATTCCATGACGGCGTCTACCGTGTTGTTCTCAAAGATGGACACCAACATAAATCCAAGCAGAAGCCCTTCCATGACCCCATCAATATACCACCATGGCCCTTGAACCCTTTGGGGGGAGGGGTTGGAAACTGGTAGGGATGAAAACATACTGGATTGTCTTAGAAGGCAACCTTCCATTGCAGTGCATACTCTGGACCAATCCACTTCAATAATTCAGGATACTCAGTTACCCAAAATATCCAGAACAGAACCCAAACAGTCTATTTTTAAAACTCCAGGAGCACTGCAAGATAATTTCCCTCAACTGTAATTCCATGAATTTTCCAGGCCCCACTTGGAGACTGGCAATCCTAACCAACCCACATACAATTTTACAAAGCTTTAAAAAAAATCCTTCCTCAACTGAAATTCCAAGAATTTTCCAGGCCCCACTTTGGCAATCCTAACCAACCCAAATACAATTTTACAAAGCTTTAAAAAAAATCAGGATCCATTTGTCTTTTTGATGAGCCCATGGCTTTACTGCGAGGCCGCTTTTGATTCCATGAGGATGATACCATCTTATCTGTGCCCTGGATTGCAAGTGTTTGTTTGATTGATTGATTGATTTAATTCGATTTGAATCCCACCCTCCCCACCAAACTCTATCAGTTCAATAAAATTTACTCCTTCATTCACTAAGAGTTGTGTAGGAAAGAGCAGTAAGGACGAGTTCGATAGAGGCCCGCCTTGGAGTTCAAGAAACACATTGTCTTTTCGTCCTTTGTTTGCACAGGTTTTAAAAAAGCTTAAGGCAGATCATTTCACATCCAAGTACCCCAAAAAATTCTAAATGGAATAACAGCTAAAACTGATCATCCTCCACTATCAGTTCAATAAAATTTACTCCTTCACTCACTAACTGTTGTGTATGAAAGAGCAGTAAGGACGAGTTCGAGAGAGGCCCGCCTTGGAGTTCAACAAACACATTGTCTTTTCGTCCTTTGTTAGCACAGGTTTAAAAAAAGCTTAAGGCAGATCATTTCAAATCCAAGTACCCCAAAAAATTCTAAAAGGAATAACAGCTAAAACTGATCATCCTCCACTACTTAAAAGCAACTCTTCTGCTGATGCCAAACTTCCATTGCAACAGATCTTGGCTGTGTTATTCTGGTCCAGCAACAACAACTCTCGTGGACCCTGGAAGGCCAACAAAATGCACCATAACCTAAGCTTTCATGGGCCAGACACAAACCTGATGCGGTGGGCTCTGGCCAAGAAACAGATGAGTCAAAATAAATGTGTTCGTCTCTACAGTACCATAAGACTCTGCAGTGTTAACAGCAGCATCGCGAGTTTGATTTATTCCATGCAAAGTCAACTCTTGTCCATGATATACTGTAAATCAGCTTCAATGACAATGATGTGCACTCCGGTGCTACAAAGTTTACACCTTGCCTTTTCAAGCTGTTCTAACAACTCCCCCAATCAAGAGGGGGGGGGGAGAGAATGCTTTTCTTCTTTACTGTCTGCCCTGATGTTTTTTTGCGGGGACTCAGATGTCTCCCTGACTCTCTTTCATATTCCCAAAGCTGAAATGAGGCTAACGGCTGTTGTGTGTTTTGGATTTTATTCATCATGCTTGCATCCCCTCCAGTTTTCAAGGTGGTATGGGTCCTCGACCTAGCCCCCCGGAAGTACTGATAGTCACATGAGAATTCTTATGTATCAGAATGCTGGATAAGCAGGAGGCCAATAGTGGCTTTTATCAGCCTTGACTGGTTAGGCAGCTACACCCTTTCCAGGACAGAAAAGATCTGGCCACTGCTCTGTTTACATCCAGATTAGATTACTGCAACACACTCTACACGGGGCTGCCCTTGAAGAGTGTTCAGAAACTTCAACTGGTACAGAATGCTGTAGCCAGGCTGTTGACCAGATGGGTCGTGGGGACCATACTGCTCAAGTCTTGGCCCATCTACACTGGGTTCCAGTTTGTTTCTCAGCACAATCTAAGGTGCTGGTCTTGACCTTCAAAGCCCTATAATGGTTTGGGACCAAAATACCCGAAGGACCACCTTATTCTGGGACAGGGTGGGATATAAACCTAATAAAATAAATATCAACACTTATTTTGAAATTAGCTTTAGGCCAAAATACTGTGGCAAGATTACTCCCAATACGTGTCCCAGGACTTATAGATAAGACATGCTAGGTGTTGAAACAAAACCAATAATTTATTTGGGGAGACTTCTAGTTCCATGTTCTTCCAGGTCTTCCAGGACTGCACAAACAAGATCAAGCTAGCTCTGCTCTTGCCCCACGTCCTCCCATAACTACACAGAACCTAAGTATGGACCAACAGCTTGTTCATGGGCTCCATTCACACAGTTAGAAAGACTGCAGGATTCCCAATAGGGCTACCAGCTCAGGGTTGGGAAATACCTGGAGATTTGGGGGATGGAACCTGAGGAAGGCAGGGTTTGGGGAGGGGAGGGACTTCCACCTTCCAAAGAAGCCATTTTCTCCAAGTGAACTAATGTCTATTGCCTGAAGATCAGTTGTAATAGCAGGAGATCTCCAGCCACCACCTGGAGGTTGGCAACCCTAATTCCCACCTGCAGGGACCCCCCATGCACATGAACTCATGGAGCCATCATGCATTGTATCAGAACACTGATCTACTCAAACTCGGAACAGCTCCCTAAGGACTCACAGAAAGGTCTCACATCACCTACTACCCAACATGCCCTGACCCGGATAGCCCAGGCTAGTCAAACCCCGTCAGATCTCGGAAGCTAAGCAATGTCGACCCTAAGTATTTGGACAGGAGACTGCCAAGGACCTCTAGAGTTGCTACACAAAGGAAGGTAATGGCAAGCCACCTCCGAATGCTTCTTTTCTTGAAAACTGCAACTTGATGGCACTTTCCCACCACTACCACCTTACTGTCAACATCTCCAAACTGGAGATGTTGGGAATGGGACCTGGAATGGTCTCTGTGCAAAGCAGATGATCTATCGCTGAGCCACAGTCCTATACAGAGGTTGAACATCTAACTTCTTTTGTGACAATCTGGGTTTAATTAGGCTCGCCAGCTTCACAGTGGAGACTGGAGATCTCCCAGAATTAACAACTGATCTCCAGACAACAGAGTTCAGTTCCCCTGGAGAAAATGGCTGCTCTGGCGGGTGGACTCTCGTGACATTATACCTTCATGAAGTCCCTCCCCTCTCCAAAACCCACTCTCCCAGGCTCCACCCCCAAAACCCCAGAGCTGGCAATATGGTTGCCAGAGGTAGTGGGTAGAAGCAGGGGTCCCCTGCCGCCAGGCCCTGCCCCACAGCTGCCCATCAGCTGGCTGGCTGGGGGTCTTACCTGGAGAATGAGAAAGGCCCCGACCTCATCACTGGTGCCACACAGGAAGTGACACAGAAGTTGGTTTTACCATAGAGTTTTGCCCAAATACCAGAGCTCTCCTGGACACCGCTGGTGTGATAACATCACTTTGTGTGCGGCACCGGTGACAAGGCCTGGGCCTTTCTCTTCCTCCAGGTAACTTCCACCCCATCCCCCACCGGTTGCCAGGAAGGACCTAGCAACCCTAGCTGGCAACCCTAGGCTAAATCGAGATATGGAAGGAACGGGGCTAGCAGGCACAATCCACTCCCCATTCTACATGTACATGTATAGTCTGCATACACACTTCTTGGGTAGACAATGGCTTTTGAACAGGAACTGCTTCGAGTAAAGGGTTCCCACAAAGCGCCAGATTTAGCCTTGCATCTCATAGCCTCTTTTCCCCATATTTGCCCATGTTTTGCAGGTAATTGCGTACAAAGTAAGAAACCATGCCTGCACACAAGAAAATCAGCGTGTGTGTAAAAAGCCGGTAGTTACAATAACCCTTACGAACAAATACAAGAAATTTGTCTATGTCCTGTGATTGAAGCCCCTATGGCATAGCTGTACAATATACTACGATAGATAGATAGATAGATAGATAGATAGATAGATAGATAGATAGATAGATAGATAGATAGATAGATAGATGAACATGATGTTCATAATGATGGACAGAGATGATAGATAGATGATAGATGATGATGATGATGGATAGACAGACAGACCGATAGATAAGGTTTAGCCCTATATATTAAAAAAAGCATTGATAGCTGTTTTGATATCTCTGTTCTCTGTAGCCTCCCCCATCTTTAAGCAGAGACAGATGCCTGAAGAGGAAATGCTATGCCTTGCCAATATGATATTTCATCATAATGCCGGTGGACCTCCAATTCTTAATCCATGAAAGGGATAAACTCTATGGAAGGGGCTGTAGCCTAGTGGTGGAATACATCCTTTGCACCAAGGAAGCACTACACTGCCACGAGTGCTCAGAGCAAATTTGTTATTTGTGTTTGGCATCCTGGAGGATGCTTTTTTTGGGAGGTGGGGATGATACCTAATAACCTCCTTCCTCAGATTCGTTTTCACTGATGTTTATCCTTGCCCACCCCTTCCCAGCACCAATTAAAAATCCTAGGTGTTTAGACTGTTCCCATTCACAACTCCGCTGACTCTATAAAGCCGCCCTATTGCTTCTTTCAAAGATGTGTGGAAGTCATTGAGAATCACAGTCTGGCGGGCTATGAATGCTGCTTGACTGTTATCAATCTAGAGAGTCTACCCACTGAAATGCTAAATACTGGAATCTTAATGGAAAATACACATTATTAATGAAAAATACACATTAGCCCTGTCTTCCGACAACCCTGTGTTCATAATAATGTCTGTGTTATGTGCCGTCGTGTCGCTCCCAACTCATGGTGACCCATAGCTGTTAATGGCCTCCAAAACGTCCTCTCGTTAACAGCCTGGCCCAGGTCTCACAAACGGAGGGCCATGGCTTCCTTGTCTGAGTCAAGCCATCTCACGTTGGGTCTTCCTCTTCTGCTGCTGCCTGTGACTTCTCCTAGCATTATTCTCTTTTCCAGTGGGTCTCGACTTCTCATAATCACAACAATGATCACTATGGCAATCAAAATCATGGGATCTCCTAAATCTGTAAGAACATTAGAAGAGATGTTCCATTCGGATACAGTCAGCAGGGCACCATAGCTAACGTGTTGACCTAAAACTGGGAAGCAAAGCCCTGGGTTCAAATCCCCACTCAGCCAAGAAACTCAGTAGGCTTGCCAACCTCCAAGTTGGGGCTGGAGATCTCACAGAATTACAACCAATCACCAGACTACAAGGATCACTGATGCATCATTTATTTATTTTTATCTCCCAGAATTACAACCGATTGCCAGGCTGGCTATCTATCTATCTATCTATCTATCTATCTATCTATCTATCTATCTATCTATCTTCCAGAATTACAACCAATCACCAGACTACAAGGATCACTGATGCATTATTTATTTATCTCCCAAAATTACAACCGATCGCTAGACTACATAGATCACTTGTTCCTTATTTATTTATTTAAAACATTCATTCCACTTCACCTGGAGGAAAAGGCTGCTTTGGAAGGTGGACTGCATAGGATCATACCCTACCAAGGTCCCTGCCCTCCCTAAACCCCAGTCTACCAGGTGTCACCCTCAAAACTCCAGGTATTTCTGAACCCAGAGTTGGCAACTCAAAAACTCAGGAGGTCAATTATTCTCTCTCTTTCTCTCTCTCTCTCTCTCACTGCCAAGCCCGCCTTACAAGGATGTGATGAAGCCAAAGTGGAAGAGGCAAGAAAATGCAATAGATGTACTGATAAATTAATCGGATTTCGATAAAGGTAGAATATTTAAACATCTTTCCACCGATCATCTTTTCCCTCTATAAATAAAAAGGAGAGTATTTATAGATGACGGCTGTTCTGACCCTGCAGACAGGGTAAGCTATAAATCAAAGGAAGTAACGAAAATAAATTATCCTGTGCCTATCCCCGCGCACAACACGGAGGGCTCTATTGGCACAAAATCAAGATTCGACAGCGGAATTTCAATATTATTCTTTGTAAAGAAATAGTGAAAGGATTACTGTCAGGTTGCCAATGAGATGCTATTCATTTAGGTATACATTATGTTAAGAACATAAGAAATGCCTCGCCGAGGCAGAAGCCCCATCCAATCAGGATTCCGGGAATGACCAGCCGGCTGTCCTAGGAGATGCAAAAGCATGGTATGTTATAGTGGAGATGGTCCATCTGCAACCCTTTTGCTGGGACTCAGAGTTGTGGAGCGATACGAATGCTGAGCTAGGCCTGGGGAGATACAGGTTCAAATCCCCTCCCAGCAATTAAAATCAGACATACATGCACGAAGCTGCCTTATACTAAATCAGACCCTTGATCCATCAAGGTCAGTTTTATACCTGCAGACTGGCAGCAGCCCCTCCGAGTTTAAGACTACCAGCTTCCAGGTGGGGCCTGGAGATCTCCCAGAATTACAACTGGTCTCCAGGCAACAGAGTTCAGTTCTCTTGGGGAAATGGCTGCTTTGGAGGGTGGACTCTACAGCATTATATACCGGCGAGGTCCCTCCCCTTTCTAAGCCTGCCCTCCCCAGGCTCCACACTCTAAATCTCCAGGCATTTACCAACCCTGATTTGGTAACCATCCCAGGGTCTCAGGCTGATAACTTTCCCATCAGCAACTGCCAGAACCTTGTAACTAGAGACAACAGGGATTGAACCTGGGATCTTCTGCAGGCCAAGCTAGGGTTGCCATTCCCCAGGTCCGGGTGGGGAATTTTAGGGGCTTCTGCCCGCCACTGGCCAGCTGGCCGGCAGGAAACCTCACCCCCAAAAGTGACCTTGCTGGGCAATGTCTCCAATGTAATGACATCACCTGGAAGTGACATCATTGCATCAGGGATTTCCCCTGGCGATGCTCTGGTTTTGGGGCAAAACTCTATGGTTTGAGGGTAATTTTACCGTAGAGTGTTGCCCTCATACCAAAGTGTTGCCGCACGATGTCCCCGAAGTGATGACGTCACTGCCTTCTAATGTCATTGTGTCACAGAGCCCTGCCCCACTCCCTCCAACCCACCCACGCCGGTGCGTTGACGAGACCTGACAACCCTAGGCCAAGCAGATGCTCTGCCACTGAGCCATGGCCCATTGTGAAACCTTGAGCTATTTACTCTCTCTGTACTTGACACATGAAACACACATGAAACTGCCTTATACTGAATCGGACCCTTGGTCCATCAAAGTCAGTATTGTCTACTCAGACTGGCAGCAGCTCTCCGGGATCTCAGACAGAGGTCTTTCACATCACCTCCTACCTGATCCTTTTAACTGGAGGTACCAGGGACTTTCTGCATGCCAAGCCAATGCTCTACCACTGAGTCACAGCCCCCTCCCTCCTTATAGAGATGCCGTAAGGATAAAAATAGAGGAGAACTGACCCTTTTTTTTTTGGTAGAAAGGGAAGGATAAAAAATAATATGAAGTAATAGAAATGCTAGGAGTACGCACTCCTCCCTCCCAGAGACACTGCCATCTCCAGGGGAAGACCAGGACTCTGAAGACACTGCATTTTTATTTTCTGAATAAACAAGTACATTTCAAAACAAATAAACAAACAACAGCAGCCTTTCTACCTTACAAGAACAATGTGACCCCAGCTATTGTTACAGGAAAGAAGCAACCAGAGGGACACATGAAGACGCAAAGCTTGCCTTGCTCTGTCAAGGTCAATCTTGTTTCCAGGTGCCTCCAGGTGAGGCCTGGAGTTCTCCCAGAATCACAACTCATCTGTACAGAGTTCAGTTACCCTGGAGAAAAGGGCAGCTTTGGGCAGCACATGTGGGACACCCGGGCAATGTTCTGGTATTTGGGCAAAAACTCTATGGTAGAAGCTAAATTTATCATAGAGTTTTCGCCCGAATACTAGAGTGTTGCTCTGACATCCTGGACATGATGATGTCACTTTCAGGTCATGTGGACAGTGACATAGATACATTGCTGTACATTGGCTGGGCCTCCCTGCTGTCCGAAGCAAGCCCCCCCCCATCAACCACCAGTTGCCAGGAGGGCCCTAGCAACACGTCACCATCAACTATCTGATAAACTGGAATTCTGGGGACTGAACCAGCACCTCCCGCCAGCCCTACCGGAAAATTCATTCTACTCAATTGCCCACGGATATCAAGAGAAGGATACTACCAACTGGAAGCCTGAAGGCTGCTGACCAGGGTTTGATGGTGGCAGAGGTATGCATGTGCGGGAATTATGTTGTATCTAACCTGTCACTTTTATATCTGATCAAAAGGCAGGGTGTAGAGAATAATGCTAGGAAAAGTTGAAGGCATAAGAAAAAGCCGAGGACTCAACATGAGATGGATTGACAAGGAAGCCACGGCCCTTAAGTTCGCAAGACCTGAGCAAGGCTCTTAACGACAGGATGTTCTGGAGAACATTAATTCATAGGGTCACCATGTGTTGGAAGCGACTTGGCAGCACTTCACACACACACACAAATCTCTAAACTAATTTGTGCTCAAGGGTGGGGTGTGGTTTTAAAATTGGGGGGACTTGCAACTAGAGGTGTCCTGTCCTGATGCAGCTGATGAAAACTTCTGTACATTATATTTTCAAGGGTTAGATATGGCAGCAACTTGTATGGCAGCAACTCGTGATATAATACAGATAGGTATTACATATAGATTATAAACATGAACACACCCTTATTTGTGGAGCCACAGCAAGATGCGTACATACTATACATACATACTCTCTCTCAATTATATAGGGGGGGGGGAATGTTGCGGTCCCTACGACCAATTTCCTTGCTCGGTAATCCAATGCTTTCGTTTTTGTTTTGTCCTTCATCACAATAAGGCAGTGGATTAAATGGAACATTAGTAACTTTCACAGCCACACCTGTCAGGTGCAGATCCATTAGGGCAAATCCTGCTTTTGTCGTTTCTAAAGACGCTACATTCACCTGGCAAAAGTCATGTCAACAGCCGCAGCTGCCAAGGCTCTGAAAACTGGTTTTTATCCACTTTGCTGAATTGTTTCCCGCAGCAACTTTGGCTCTTTGGGGAGAACGTCAATTTGTCTGTGGGTTAAAGCAAAAATTAAGCACCCGGGGCTAAAAACATTTTCCGCTGACGGCACAGAACAGGGGTGAAGGAAGCCATGCTAATACAATAGAATCAGGACGCAAACAGGTTTCCAAAGGCACAAAACAATGCCTTTTTTTAAAGAAGACCCAGGTTTTCAAAGAATGTAACAAATATTGGACTTTACAGACCACTCAGCTTCAACACAGGAAATACAGAAATATATACTAGCAGTACTGGTAGTAGTAGAAGACAAGACTCTGCCCCAAGGAATGTCCTAGTTCCAAATCTCTACTCTGTCATGATACTTGGTTAACATTTATGGACCCTTTCAACCTTTTCTTAATACGAACTTTTATCCAGATTTTGGAATGTTTAAATATCTGCACCTGTTTCTGAACTAATGCATTAATAATAATTAATTGATAAACATAAAAACATATACCATGGATCTTTTTGGTTTTAAAATTTTGCAGGGCTCAGAGGTTAAGACGCTGAGCTGCAGACCGGAAGTTCTCTAGTTCAGCAGTTCGAGACCCTAGTGCAGCGTGACGGAGCGAGCGCCCATCTCTGGCCCCAGCTTCTGCCAACCGAGCACTTCAAAAGCAAGAAATTGCAAGTAGATAAACAGCGTTCCATGCGCCTCAGCCTTTAGTCATCCCGACCACATGACCACGGAAACATCTTCGGACAGTGCTGGCTCTTCAGCTTGAAAACGGAAATGAGCACCGCCCCCTAGAGTTGGATTTGACTGGCTTTCGAGCAAGGGAAACCTTTACCTTTACTTACAACGTTATCACTAGATGTGCCAACTTATTCACTCTACTCAACACTCTTGCTGATGGATGATTCATGCGTCTTCCAGCAGCTCAATCTCCAGCTGGCATTTCCCAAAAAGTAAAGAGGCAGGGAAAGCCATGGGTTGGATCCTACCAGTCCCTTCCATCAAAGCTTTCTCTAACAGAAACAAATTTTCTTTTTAAAAAGTTCTTCATAGGAAGTCTTTCTCCAAAGACTTTCTCAAAATTCTTCTCCATTGGAAGAAGTCTTTCTTCCTTGAAAGAAGACTACAGAGAAGTGAGTCATACGATACAACTGAGCTGAAAGGTATCACAGGATCCAACCCAATATTTCGTTAAAATATGGAATATAGAAGAAGAAGAAGAGATTGGATTTATATCCCGCCCTTCACTATCCAAGGGAGTCTCAGAGCGGCTTACAAACTCCTTTCCCTTCCCCTCCCCACAACAGACACCCTGTGAGGTAGGTGGGGCTGAGAGAGCTCTGACAGAAACTGCTCTTTAAAGGACACAAGGTGGAGGAGTGGGGAATCAAACCCGGTTCTCCCGGATTAGAGTCTGTGCACTTAACCACCACACCAAACTGGCTCACTGGCTCATATACTTGAGGGGTGTCCTGACCTGGATGGCCCAGGCTAGCCCAATTGGAGACTGGAAGCTAAGCAGGGTTGGGCCTGGTTAGTACTTGGATGGGAGACCTCCAAGGAAGTCCAGGGTCTCTATGCAGAGGAAGGGAACGGCAAACGACCTACATTCATCTCTTGCCTTGAAAACCCTTATGGGGGGGGGTCACCATAACTTGGCCGTGACTTCTCCATTTCCCTCCACCACTGCCACTTGAGGGCCACCGTCTCTTAAAGAGACATATTTCAAGTGAGAACCTGAGCCTCACCTCCATGAAGACGGTGGAAGACTGGCGAAAGCCCACATTTATTTAATCATTTAATATGAAATACTAAATGAATTTATATGAAATTCACTGGTGCCAGCACTCAGCTTCTGTGGCGGAACAGCAGCACAGTATCTTCTTCTAGATGTAGGGCTGCCAAATGCAGCCGGGGGGCGGGGAATCCCCCGTTTCGGAGCCCCGATTCCCGGCTCGCCGGAATCGGGGCCCGGGGGAAACCCCACCCCCGCGTGCGCGTCACCCGGAAGTTTTCCCCTCAAACGGCGTGGCCCCGCCCAGCGTGTGACGTCACTTCTGGTGACGTCCTGGCGGCGCGCGCATACGCGACCGGCTCCCGGACCAGGAAGAAGTTCCCCCGCTGGTAGGGAATTAAAATTTGGCAACCCTATCTAGATGCCTACCATGCATGATGGTACAATTTCTGCCTACTCTTCTTTCTCCCCCCCCAAACCTCCCTCCCCATAAATATGAATGTATTCAATTATGCATGTTGATGTTCTTTATGTGCAGGAGAGGCATGGGCTTGCACCACTCTTTTTAGATAGATAGATAGATAGATAGATAGATAGATAGATAGATAGATAGATAGATAGATAGATAGACAGACAGACAGACAGACAGACAGATAGATAGATCGATGATAGAGATAGATAGATAGATAGATAGATAGATAGATAGATAGATAGATAGATAGATAGATAGATAGATAGATAGATATAGACAGACAGATAGATTAGATATAGATATAGATATAGATAGATAGATAGTTATATATAGTTATATGATATGATGGTCACAATAATGTGGGCTGGTGCTCCACGAAGATTGTAGAAGACTGGTAAGAGACAATATACATGAAATAGGAAATAGGAAACAAAATAGCTAATGAATGAGGCAGTTGAGAACATACTGATTCATTTTAATACAGGCCACTGTTCACCTAACCTGTTGCACACCTCCTTTACCAGTCCTACAAAGTCTCCATCAGTCCTACAGGGTCTCATTTTGCCAGGAGATGTGAGAAAATATGCCCAATTAATGCAAGAGCGGGTATCTAAATTTCAGCCCCCTTCTTTCCTTTCTTTGTCACACGCGGGGAGGGCGGGGTAAAAATGTAATAAATAAATAAATAAATGCCATTATTTTACATTATAAACTATCTTGAGTGAGTTGGCCAAAAGGTGGTAGATCAAGGTAGTAAATAAATACAATAAAATAATTCAATCAAAAATTCAAATGTAACCCCCCTGGGTCATCATTCTCTCTCTCTCTCTCTCCTCTCTCTCTCTCTCTCTCTCTGTGACGGCCCCAGGTTTTTTCGCCCACTAGGTGAGGATACATTCTGACGCCCCCCCTCCCATGTGGGGCGGGCACTGGAGCTGCAGCGGGCGGGCCAAGGGGGCGAGCTGCAAATGCATGTGGGGGGGGGCGGGATCGCTCAAGGGGCGGGGGCCTGTGCCAGGCTGCAAAAGGAGCTCCAAAGAGGGCAGCAGAGGGCGAGTGGCACTTTCCCGTCGTCATGGGCTTTTCCCTGCACCTGCAGACGAGGACACAGCAAGAAGCTGGCAAGGGAGGCTTCCTGTGCAGGGTGAGGAGGGGACGAGGGCAGAATGGTGCCCTCATCGAGCCGTCGCCCTAGGCGACAGTCTAAAATTTAGCAATAACTGGCCAGCCCTGCTTGCTTGCTCGCTCGCTCGCGCTCTCTCTCTCTCTCTCTCTCTCTCTCTCTCTCTCTCTCTCTCACACACACACACACACACACACAGAGTTTTCCATTTGATTATTGTGTGTCTACGAGAAATAACGCTTGACAGTAAGTACTATGGGTAAAAGCTACACTATCCTAAAGACGTTTTCTGTTTCTTGCAATGGACAGACCTTCCCAGATCCAAGCAACCAATGCAAAGAATGCTCCTGCCTGCGAAAGTGAGAAGGGTGGTGACCACAGAGAAGGGTCTAGATCCTAAGCTGCCCCCCATCTTTCCCATCTGCAGAGAACGGAAGGGGTATTTTTGCTGCCCCCCTTTCCCCACTGCAGATTCCCATCTGGCTCCCATCCTCGCACTGTTGCTTTAGGTCCACTGAGTCAGAGGAGAACAATTGCAGGGCGCAGCAATGGCTGCAGGGAGAGGACAGGGAGTTACCTCCCCTAGTGGGACTCCACTCATTCTACTTAGGATTCAAGACAGGACCTTCTCAGTGACATGGGGTTGCCAACTTCCAGGTGGGACCTGGACATCTCTGGAACAACAGAGAACAGTTCCACTGGAGAAGATTGCTATGTCAGAGGATGAAGTCTATGGCTTCACATCCCTGCCCTCCAAAAGGCTCCACTCCAAATCTCCAAGAATTTCCCAAACTGGAGCTGGAAACCCGACGATGATGTCACCCCACCTGGTGAATGGCCTCCCCCTCAAAGCTTACCTGGCACCTGCTTTACCGGCTGTCGGTGCCGAGTCTCGAAGTTTTTGTCCTTCTCACAGACTTTTAAGGAAATAGTGTATCCCTTCTTACTGTTATTTTGTTGACCTTGCCCTGTCATCTATGCTCTTAATTTTAATTGTTTTATACTGCTGCTTTTATTGATTCTACTTTTATGTTGATGGATGATTACTTTTACAAAATTATTTTGATGCAGTATATCCTTGGGTTGCATCACATTAGCTTGGGAGAAGAAGAAGAAGAAGAAGAAGAAGAAGAAGAAGAAGAAGAAGAAGAAGAAGAAGAAGAAGAAGAAGAAGAAGAAGAAGAAGAAGTCTCAGAGCAGCTTACAATCTCCTTCACTTCCTCTCCCCGCAATAGACACCCTGTGATGTAAGTGGGATTGAGAGAGAGCTCTGAGAGAACTGGGACTGACCCAAGGTCACCCAGCTGGCTGCATGTGGAGGAGTGGGGATTCAGTCCACCGCTCTTAACAACTACACCAAACTGGCTAGGAGAAGACCACTTGCAGGTAGGTCCCACATTTCAGTCTAACAAAATACGACAAATACATAGGCTATGAGTCATCACATTAAAGGACATTGGAGCAACAATGTGATGCCATTTCTGGAGAAAACCTGGAACTGATGTCAGTCCTCTCTAGGAATCTCAAAAAATCTCTATGGTTTTACTGCTGGCACTTTGTCTTCTAAATCACTAAGAACAACAGGCATTTTGCAACTAAAGTTGCTCTCAAGGAAACAAAAAAAAATTAAAATCAAGTCTCACAAGATCACACTTTGAGTCCTCCATATGTCTACTTTGGATAACTCCTGCTTTTTAAAAATATCACTTTTTAACAACTGCAAGCTTGCCAGTGCTCGCAACTTTATCACTAACTCCCACAGTTCCAGGCTGGCCTTGAACCTAACAGCCAACCCAACTCCAAGTCCCCCCAACTTCCCCAAAGCTCAAAAAACTTAGTTACAATTTAAAAAAAAACCCTTAGAATTTTCATCAAACTCTTCCTGGAAAACTAAAAGAAAAGAAGTAGCAAGCAACTGTTCAGCATCAACACCTTATAAAGAAACTACATATGAATTTTAATTTTTTTATAAATAAGTGGTAAAACGAGGAAGAATATCATGTACAGAGCCCAGAGCTCCTGAAATGAAAACAGAATCAAGAGATGGCCTCGGAGTAGGGATGCCAACCTCCAGGTGGGGCCTGTGGACCCCCCCACAATTACAGCTCATCTCCAGACTACAGAAATCAGTTCCCCTGGAGAAAATGGATGCTTTGGAGGGTGGACTCTATGGCATTGTACCCCAATGAGGTCCCTGTCCTCCCCAGGTTCCATCCCCCAATCTCCAGGAGCTTCCCAACCTGGGTCTGGTAACCTTACACCCCCTGTCCCCCACTGGTAGCCAAGGGGAAACTGGCAATCTTACCTCAGAGTCGTCTATTCTAGTGTTACCAACCAACCATGGGGACAGGGGAGCTGGACCTGGACACCAAACCACTACTTAAAGAGGGAGAGGGGGGGAGAGAGAGGGAGGGAGAAACCAACCATATCTTCTGCTTTTCTTGTTGGGCCAGCTGGCCCGGACAAGGAGGTGCTAGTGGGAGATCCCACATTGATCTGACTAAGGCTTCCATAATTAACTTCTTGCTCTACCGGGATAGCCCGATCTCATCTGATCTCGGAAGCTAAGCGGGGCTGGCCCTGTCTGGTATTTGGATCGGAGACCTCCAAGGAACACCAGGGCCGTGGCGCAGAGGCAGACTAAACCATAGAATGCATTGGTTATGGTGATCTTCCATATACTTAAATATGGACTTCATTTGGGAGAGCAAGAAGAGGACCCCAAGACTATGTTTTACCCCAGGTTACCCCTGTATGCCCCTGCCCTTTACATGGGACCAGTGTTCCCTCTAAGCTGAATTAGTGTGAGCTAGCTCACAGTTTATTAGCCTCCGGCTCACACATTTCTGTCCTAGCTCAGGAAGGAGGGCTCCAGAGCAAACTAATTTATGCAGCAGCCAAATTGCTCACTCAGAACTTCAATGCCAGTAGCTCACAAAGTAGAATTTTTGCTCACAAGACTCCACAGCTTAGAGGGAGCATTGCATGGGACAGATGGTAAGGGTCTACTTAGGGCTCCCATTTTGGGGTTTGGAAATCCTGGAGAATCAGGAGTGGATCCTGGGATTTGGGGATGGATCTCAGTGAGGTATAATTCCATACAGTCCCCCTTCCAAAGCAGCCACCTTCCCCAGACAAACTGGTCTCTGTTGTCTGGATATCAGTTTAATTCCAGGAGAGCTCCAGGCTCCACCTGGAGGTTGGCAACCCTAACATATCATCCTGGGGCAAAGAGCAGAATGGATAAATTTAAGCTGGTCCTGCATTGGGCAGGGGGTTGGAGTAAGATGGTCTGTATGGCCCCTTCCAACTCTATGATTCTATGATTCTATGACATATTTGCTTTCCAGAGACACTTTCTGGGCTTCTGGTTGTGATCTCAATTACCCATATTGTTGCATAGATACTTGGCTTGTCTTCCCACCAAGGAGTCTGGCTGTGCCACAACCTCCATCAACACTTTCCTCCCCCTTCTCACCTCTCCAGTGTTCACTTTAAAAAAATGCCTCGCAAAACCCACCTTATAGCATACTTTGGACAACACAATGTAGCCGCCTGTTTCAGCATGCAAGGCCTTTAGACATTCAGCGGTGGGGTGGTGTATATATATACATAGTGGGAGAAAGATGATCATTTGTTCCCACTCCGTTAATGGTGTTAGGCAACTAAGATTTAGCAGTATAAATCAAATCAAATAGCCCAAGGACCTGGCTAGAACCTTAAGCTTTTAACTTTTGTAAAAAAAGAGAGAGGACAATCGGCGGGTTGTTTCAGCTATAAACTCTCCCACTCCACATGTCCAGGTTTCCCTTTGGCCCACCGCTCCCCTCCCCGCACTGACGCCACCAGAGGCCTTCTCCGATTTAACCTGTTGTGTGAGAGTCCTTTTGAAATCCCCACTCAAACCACCAGGGGTTGGAGCCTTTAAAAAGAGGGTATGCAATTAACACGGGCTTATAATGTGCACTGAAGGGGGAATACGTACGGAGAAATTTTTTTGGAGGGGAAAGAAATTGTTGACACTACTTAAGTAATCTCATTTTCCAAGAACATTATGGACACATTAATTTAGATTTATTACTTTTTAAAAGTTTGATTCCAACTCCACAGATCTCCCATCCTTCGATACAGCAGCTGACTCCTATGCATCTATTTTACTGGCAGACAGATAAACTGTTATTTCCTGCTCGTGAAGAAACCTGGTTCATCGTATGGAACATGAAGAATTGTTCTGCCAATAAACT
Organism: Gekko japonicus; assembly: GCF_001447785.1. Classification (NCBI taxonomy): domain Eukaryota; kingdom Metazoa; phylum Chordata; class Lepidosauria; order Squamata; family Gekkonidae; genus Gekko; species Gekko japonicus. Next base: position 713,378 of record NW_015167068.1, read on the forward strand.
GGTTAAATAATATCAGTTCAGTTGCTATGGGAAGGCCGTGTAATGTATTGGATGAATAAACTGGCACTCTTTCTCTCTCTCTCTCTCTCTCTTTCTGAAAGGATCACAGTTTACCTGGTATTACAATTTCTGTAATCCAGGTCACTACAGCCGATATTGCTGCCCTGGGCTAACGCCAACTGAATCTGAAATTAATCGAACACACACATGAACACATGAAGCTGCCTTACACCGAATCAGACCCTTTGTCCATCAAAGTCAGTACTGTCTACTCAGACTGGCAGCAAATCTCCAGGGTCTCAGACGGAGGTCTTTCATATCAACTACTGTCAAATCCTTTAACTGGAGATGTTGGGGATTGAACCTGGGACCTTCTGCATGCCAAGCAGATGGTTTACCACTGAGCCAGGGCCCCTCCCAAAAATTCCCCTTGATTTTTTTTTGTGGGAATAGTGAGCCCTACAAGCATCACAGCAGAAAAGGATTACTTTACTGAAGGGTATAACTAGGTCCCGAAGATTTGTATGGGAAAACCTAAGTGTATAGCCGTGGTGGAAGAAGAGGGAGGAGGAGGAGGAGATGGGATTTATACCCCGCCCTTCAGAGTGGCTTACAAACTCCTTCCCCTTCCCCTCCCCACAACAGACACCCTGTGAGGTACGTGGGGCTGAGAGAGCTCTTCCAAGAGCTGGCCTTGAGAGAACAGCTCTGAAAAAACTTGCAACTGATCCAAGGTCACACCAGCAGCTGCATGTGAAGGAGTGGGGAATCAACCCCGGTTCTCCCAGATTAGAGTCCATAGCCACTACACCAAACTGAAAAGATCTGATCAGTGCCTGGATAGGAGGCTGCTAAGAGGCCCTCACAAGCCTTCCAGAGTTTCCTTCTAAAGGGAGAACAGGAGAGAAGCCAAACTGGGGCTCAAATCCAAAAAAAAGGGCAACATTTTCCTTCCAGCACCTCCTCTAGTTTGCCTTCCATTGTGAAATGCTCAAATCTCCAGTGTCCATGATTTCTATTGACAGATTCCCAGTCCCCAAAAGGTTTTTAGAGCAAAAACTGAAGGCAGCACTCACAATTCAAGTGTTCAGAAAAAAATATTGCAGAAGTCAACAGAAAATACAGAGATGGTGCCAGCCATCTATATTGCATCGAGGTGCCAAAAGGACACCTGAGAGGGCAGATGAAGGACACAGTGGTCCCAATTCAAGTTCATCATGCACAGTGTTTAGGGCCCAGCTAGCAGCAACCATGCTGGTGGGATGGATCGAATGGATGAAACCAAATCCAGCCCGCCCTTCATACTTTTCCAGAGTGGCATGATCACCAAAACCCAGCTCTGAATATCCATACCTGCAGCTGGATTGAGGGATGAAATCACACCTGATTTAGCCATTTGGGCAGGGTTGTTTTTTTTTTTTATGTGAGAGAACTTTCTGAGCATCTTCTTATTTGCTTCAAAAGGCAATTTTCAGAGTCCTTCTGCCTTTACTTCGGTTTTCTGTCTCTAAAATCATATGTAACTTTCATTGCACCTGCACCCGTTTCTACAGCAGAGTCCTCATCTGTTCCAGAGGTAGCGGAGTCACTTGATTTTGATTCTTCCTCTTTGGATTCTTCCTCCGGTCCCAACTGACGTCTCAAAAATTATTTGGCTTTAAAAATGGAGTCAATCTTTTCTCTTTTGTCGTTGATTTTAAAGATGACACCCTCTGGGATCGCCCACCTGTACGAAATTCCATTGATTTGAAGAAAGGAAATTAAGTCCTTGTAGCTTTTCCTCTTTTGACGAATTTCAAATGGAATGTCTTTTAAAGTTTTAATGTTTATATCCCCCATTTTCAGTAGAGTTGCTGAAGTTGCTTTTAAAATAGCATCTCTGGTCTGTCTTGAGAATCTGACCACAATTTCTCCAGGCAGGCTATTTTTTAAAATATAATTGGAGTATGCCCTATAAGCAGTCTCCATCTCTTTTACTACTTCATCCGCTGTTGAGCCTATTGCTGGGGCAATTATCTCGCTAAGCAACTTCCTCAAATCCTCCTTTTCCGATTCAGGAACTCCTTAAGGACCAAAACCAAGAGTCCAATTGCAATTGGCTTTCTTATAACATTCAGGGATTTTCCCTACTGCAGCTGCCTTCTGCGTTTTTGTTGGTGCTGTGGTGGTTCCAATGATTGAGATATTGGTGCAATCAATACACACTTATCATGATTTCTTTGTTTTTACCCTGTCACGGTTCCATCTGTTCCCAGTCACATTGTGGATTGATTTTCCAGGGGTTTTGTTTGTTTGTTTGCACCTGAGTAGGGATGGGCATGAACCAGAGAGTCATTCGCGAACCAAACTGGTTCATGGTTTCGCAAACACCATTGAGAGGGATTGCGGTCCCTTTAAACAGGGTTTCCAGAAAGCCCGAGAAAAAGCTGAGCAGCAGGGGGTCCCTTGCCACTCTGCTGTTTTTTTTAGCTGTCTTGTGCAGGCTCTTTAAAGGTTAAAAGGACTGCACAAGAAAGTTCAAAACAGCTAAGAGGCAGGGAGCAGTGCCCATCCCTACACCTGAGATTCGTACCTGGTATACATATTTCACTCCTTTTTGGTTGACTCCCTGTTTCAGTGTTCTCTCTCACTGGCTCCCCCCCAAAAAATTGAATTCCTTTCCCTGACTTGCATCAGTACATAGTTCACAACAGCTTGTTCCCTTCAATTACATGTTTTGCAGGGTAGCTGCACACCCTGCAAAATGGTGCTCAAGGATGTGCTAGAATCCGCTCTTGAGAGTGGATTAAGGAACAGTAAGGAATGCAATGACTGGCTGCTGGGCATCTGAATAGGACTGAAATTCGGTTTCAGTGCAGATGCCCTCCAACACTGAAACACTGGCATACAAATTAAAAATAAAATTGCTGTCCAAACCCGCCCTTTCTGGGAGGGGTTGGGAGGCAATCCACGAGATGGAAAAAACAGTTTACATTTCGAGCAAGAGGCTATCTTGTGAATTCATTCCACAATGAGGGGGGGGAAGTACGGGGGGAAACTAGTTTAGGAAAGAACGGGAGGAAAACGAGGAAAAACTAGGGTGGCATGAGGATGTTAACAAAGTTATCTGGACACAAGAAAAACACAGGTTTAATGTAGTAGGGTTGACAGGCCCCCAATCCAGGCAGGGGTTCCCCTGCTTTTGAGGGGAACCCCACCCACAATGCCCCCAAATGTGACATGATGACGTCACTTGGAAGTGATGTCACTGCGCCAATGACAGGGATGACACTCTTGTTTTGGGGCAAAACTCCATGGTAAAATTGGGCTCAAACCATAGAGTTTTGACCAAAAACTAGAGTGTCATTTCTGATGTCGGCGGTGTGATGATGTCACTTCCGGGTGATGTCATCGTGGTGCGCAGGCATCACACACAAGCAGGGACATCCTGGACCAGCTTCTGGAGCCCCCTGGCAGCAGTTGGTAAGGCCCTGACATAGGGGAATGAAAATGGAACATTAGGGCAATCTGGACAACATCTCGATCTCATAGAATCATAGAATGTTAGAGTTGGAAGGGACCTTGCAGGTCATCTAGTTCAACCCCCTGCACTCTGCAGGAGCAAAGCTGAAAGATAGCCCTACATACCTACAACGTACCCAAAAGATGGTCGTTCAGCCTCCGCTTGAAAACGTCCAGCGAAGGAGCATCCACCATCTCCCGAGGCAGACTGTTCCACTGCTCAACCACTCTTACAGTTAGGAAGTTTCTCCTGATATTTAGCCGGTAACGACTCCCTTGTAATGGCCACCCATTAGATCTAGTCTTGCAATCCGGAGCAGAGAGAATCTCTCTAAACAGGTGGAGATTTGGTGAGATGGAAGACTGGCTAAGGAAATGGGGCATGCTGCAGGAGGGGTCGTTCCCCCCCCCCCCCCCCCCGTGAACGTTTCTCAATGTAAATCATGTCCCTGATGGTGCTACTTGCTCTTGTATGAAACACATATGTTTTCCGCTGTGGTTTCCCTACTGAGGCAACAAGCATCACGGGACAGGCCAAGTTACGAACAAGGAAAGGGTGCAATGAAGACAGGGATAAATCCTCCTCACCCAGCGATGGTATTACACTGCAACCCCCCCCCGCCTTCCAAACAGTAATTTATAGAATGTTAAAAACACAGGTGATTTGAACACACACCTATGGAATCTTCCCTCAGTTGCCAGACAGATCTCTGAGTTCCGTGTACTCCTTATCCTTTTGAATTGAATTTACAAAAAAAAAAAGTACAATTGTCTATGTCTCCTTTTGAAAAAGCCTTTGAAAAACTGCACCAAAGAGGCATAGAAAAATGGAAACGTTGACCTATTTGTAAGATTAAGATACACAGTAGATTGTGAGTATGATTTTGCTAAAGGGGAAAAAACATAGTTGTGGAAGCACAGAAGTCCATGGAATGTAGAAAACTGACCACTTGTGAACTCTTGGGGGCGAATGATGCATTTTTCTTTACTTGGTAAGGTATATTTGCTTGACCATCTACAGACAATGTAAAAAAGGGCTGTATACCTAAACAGAACTATTACTATAAAGATATAAACACTGTTGTAATTTATACAGGACATAGCAAGAAATGTTTGGTCTACTTCTGGTAGTGTTGCCAGGTCTGGGTTGGAAAATACCTAGAGACTTTGAGGGTGGATCAGGAGAGGGCGGGGCTTGGGGAGGGGCCTCAACATGGTCCAATGCCATAGTCCACCCTTCAAAGCAGCCATTTTCTCCAGGGGAGCTGATATCTGTCAGCTGGAGATAAGTTGTAAAAGCAGGAGATCCCCAGGCCCCACCTGGAGGCTGGCAACCCTAACTTCTGGGCTTCCCACACTTAAGCGGCAGTCTTCCTAGGGTCACTAGGGTGGGGATATGGAGGGCCCCATTGGCATGATATCACTTCCAGGGGGAACCCAGAAGTGATGTCATACTTCTCTAGAATTGCTAGAAACTCTATGGTAAAATCTAGAGTTTCCACTAATTCCTACAGAGGTGTGACAACACTTCTAGGTTTTTCCCTGGAAGTGAGGAGGAGGAGGAGACTGGATTTATACCTCGCCCTTCACTTGGTGTCTCAGAGCGGCTTACAAACTCCTTCCCTTCCCCTCCCCACAACAGACACCCTGTGAGGCAGGTGGGGCTGAGAGAGCTCTGAGAGAACGGCTCTTTCAAGAACAGCTCTGACAGAACTGTGGCTTGCCCAAGGTCATCCAGCAGCTGCAAATGGAGGTGTGGGAAATCAAACCCAGTTCTCCGAGATTACAGTCCGTGCACTTAACAACTACACCAAAGCAGGAGCACTGAAAAATCAACATCTCAAGGACACGTGAACACATGAAGCTGCCTTTGCCACACTATCGATCCAACAGTGATTTAAATATATATATATATATATATATAGACTGCAACTCTTGAGCAGAAGGTCTCCAGCCAAAACCGAAAATCAGGCGACCCTAGGTCTTCCTAGTTCTGCTACTTATAAAGCTGGGAACTTTTCCCTCATAGAGATTAGGGGAACTTGGAAGAAGCTGTAATTTAGATGATCTGTTAGGAGTTAAATGAGGCCACATTATTTTGACCGAGGGCCAATTCGCACAATAATCCCAGACTTATTTTTGATGTGGTAAACCCAGAGGAAACTGAACAAGCTGAGACCTAGTATACCACAGCTCACGTTGAGGAGATCGGTGAGGAACCGAATTAGAAAATGTGTTGTGACCAATCACAAGAAGAAGATTTGGAGTGAGGAGGGGACCTGGCAACCTATAACCACTACACAGGGTTGCCAGGTCTGGGTTAGAAAATACCTGGAGACTTTGGGGGGGGGAGATCTGGGAGGAGCCGGGGTTCTGGGAGGGGAGGGGCCTCTGCATGGTACAATGCGACAGAGTCCACCCTCCAAAGCAGCCATTTTCTCCAGGGGAGCAGATCTCTAGTCAGCTGGAGATCAGTTCTAAAAGCGGGAGGTCTCCAGGTCCCACCTGGAGGCTGGCAACCATACCACTACACCACCCTGACTTTATGTATACTTGCTGTATAGCAAGGCCTGTTAAAACTGACAGAAGAAGAAGAAGAAGAAGAAGAAGAAGAAGAAGAAGAAGAA
>NW_015167068.1:719598-731409 GCF_001447785.1 Gekko japonicus
GAAGAAGAAGAAGAAGAAGAAGAAGAAGAAGAAGAAGAAGAAGAAGAAGAAGAAGAAAAATCAGAAAAGAGTTGTATGAACCAGCCCCTACCCTTTATCTGACAACTGCTGGAGTTCCCAGGTGATTCCAGAATTATCCTTCTGTATTCCCATCTTTGGATTTTAGAACAGATTGTGAGTAGACACACACACAATCTGATTTGATTCAACTGTCATATTAAAAACTTGAGTAGGATTAATACTAAAATATAGTTCTGAATCTGTGTGCAGGGGTGGGAGATAAAAACAACGGTTTAAAGGCCCTGCCTTACCACATGTGCTAAAGAAAGCTTGGTCCCAACCTTGCAGGTGCAGTCCCAGCAAATTTTTATATATTTTATATATATATAACAGTGAGAGGGTGCAGAAAGTGGAAACACTGGGGACAGAAGCACCAGTTGGGATGAGCCTGTTTGGTGGGAAGAGGTGCAGTTTTGGGGGAACTGGAACACGTCTCTATCAGGCATCTATCCGTTGAGCATCTCTCCTCATTGAAACTTCTACCTTCTGGGAAAATGAAACCAGATGACAAGGTATCAAATCAGAATGTTTGACTGTTGCCAGAAGATGTAGTGATGGCCATGGGAAAAAACAGCCTTAAAATGGGATTAGATAGATTCATGGAGGATAAGTCTATCAATGGCTACTAACCATGGTGGCTGAGGGGGAACCTCCACATTCAGAGGCACTAACCCTCTGAATCCCAGAGCCAGGAGGCAACATCAGGGGAAGGCCTCAACCTCTGTGCCCTTTTGTTGGTCATCCAGAGGAACCGGTTGGCCACTCTGTGAGACAGGACGCTGGACTAGATGGGCTATTGGTCTGATCCAGCAGGGTTCTTCTGATGTACCTTTATGTCAATAATTCTGGTTAGAGAAATTTCATTATTTATACAGTCACTGTTCAGGCCAGACCCTGACTTGCACATTTTGGACGGTATGACCCTAACTAAGATCCTGTTCACATTTTTTTTTAAATGACACTCATCTTGGTAGTGGCCGCAGGAGACTGCATGGACACAGGAGTCCTTCTCCTTCTTCTCCCATAGCCAGTATGTACAGAAATGCATGGCTTAGCAGGGCTTCTCCTTCTGCTTCTTAGCTGCACATACCCGCGCATCAGTCAAGACACAGAAAACATGAGCAATGAGTTGGGATGGAGCCCCTTCCCCCCCTTTCTGTCTCAGTTTGCATGGATGACAACTATTAGGTTGGACCACTGCTGATGGCCTTTCAGCCCCAGCTTACTTGATGAGGAGAGGGGAGAAGAAGGAGAAGGAAAAGGAGGAGGAGGAGGAGAAGAAGAGGAGGAGGAGGAGGGGGGGAGGAGGGGGAGTGGGTTTTTATACCTCACCCTTCACTACCTGAATGAGTCTCAGAGCGGCTTACAACTGCCTTCCCTTCCTCTCCACACCACAGGCATCCTGTGGGGCTGAGAGAGCTCTGAGAGAACCGCTCATGAGAGAACAGCTCCAAGAGAACTGTGACTGACCCAAGGTCACCCAGATGGCTTCATGTGGAGGAGTGAGGAATCAAACTCGGTCCTCCCAGATAAGAGTCTGGTGCTCTTAGCCACTACACCAAGCTGGCTCTCTAAATTAGAGTGAGCTGAGCAAACGTGACTGGACTAAAGTCACGGTAATCTCCGTGGTTGAGGCTAGAGCTGAATCTGGGTCTCCCCAGTTCTTGCCTGAAACTGTAACCACTTCACTACGCTGGCTCTCACTGCCTGAGAGTTTACAAGGGAAAACCAGAATAGCCAAAGCAAACATGGCTGTCATATAAAAGACATATATGACTGTCATACGAGAGCCAGTGTGGTGAAGTAGAGAGCAGGTGTGGCGTAGGATCTGGGAGACACAGGTCACTAGGTGACCTCTCTCAGCCTGCCCTACCTCTACCTCACATGGATAGTTGTGAGGATAAAATGGAAGAAAGGGGAAGGATGTGAGCCGCTTTGGGTTCCCCTTAGGTATAAATGAAATAATAAATAATGAGGAAGTAGATAAATAGGTACCGCCTCGGTGGGAAGGCAACAGCGTCCCATGGATGTGAGCCGCTTTGGGTTCCCCTTAGGTATAAATGAAATAAATAATAAATCATGAGGAAGTAGATAAATAGGTACCGCCTCAGTGGGAAGGCAACAGCGTCCCATGTGCCTCGGCGTCTAGTCATGCCGGCCACATGACCACTGAAATGTCTTCAGACAACGGTGGCTCTTCGGCTTGGAAACTGAGATGAGCACCGCCCCCTAGAGTCGGATTCAACTAGCTTTCGAGCAAGGGAAACCTTTATCTTTACCTTACAAACTATGAAGCAGTGTGGGGTCAAACACATAGGTGCCTTGAGGTACATTCCCTGGATCTTTTGTTCCCCTCCTCTTGCCCGTAAAGGCCAAGGACTGTCCTGACAGAAAGCGATATATTTACCTCAAATGGGAAAGCGTTAAATCTCAGCCTGTCTTTGTTCCATTAACTCCATATTGGTTTTCAGTAGTGCTCCGGCAACAGAGGCCACTATACAACCTATTCCTAAGCAAACATGGTTTTGTTTCCATAAACCATCTGTGGTGGTAAGGGACACTTGCCTTGAGTAGCTTAACACACTTGGCCATTTTGAGAGGGAGAACTAAGAAACTTTTCTTCACAGCAGAATGGGGGGGGGAGTGCCCATTTGTGTTGGGGGTGGGGGGAGACCGCCATCGAAGGAGGAAGACGAGTTTGGCCATGGTAGTTATTTTCATAATTCAGCTGAAGAAGGGGGGGAAAAAATCACTGGCTACCCAAGGTTTTAATAAAACACACATACACCCCTGTTATATTTCCCCCCCTGAGGAGACCAACAGAAGCGATACCATTCATAAACTTGGACAGAGTTTTCTTTCATAGGCAGAGAGCCTCTAGGAACGGCTGAAGCAAAGCCCCGAGAAAACAGATCTAATGGAGTTTGCATACAGTGTGTGTGTGTATGTGTCCGCCTCACAAACAGGCCGCCGGTATTTGCACGAGGCGCCCGAAACGTTAGCCCCCAAATCCAGAGGCGCTGAGGCAATCCTTAGTGATGCTGGAAGCTAAGTGGTGGCGACGGTATTCACGGCTCTCCTCCACGCGTACCGGTAATCTCTCCCAGATGTATAATTAAGGCAAAAGGAAAAAAGGAAAAAGACAATTCCAAATTGTGAGCAGTGCTTCGGGGAAGCGACCATTCACACAGTATACAGAAATAACTGGGTCTACTACTCACGGAGAGAAGCAGCTAAGCTCACCTATTTATTAAAACAACAAAACGAAACAAACAAAAAATGGCACATTCATTCTTTTCACCAAGCAGTGGTGGGGGGGGGGGGAGAGAAACCCCTCAGGTGTACTCCTAAAACTGTAATATGTGGAGAAATCAGTCCATCTTCTATATATGTTTTGTCCGTAGCAATGAAAAATGCCTTTCTTTTTTTAAAAAAAATCTATTTTGCTTCTTGTAATTTATTTAAATCTCAAAATTGGGTTCATTCAGGTCTACAATTCCGTCTTACGAGGCGGCTGTAGAGTCAAAGGGGAATAGATGCTCGAGTCTCGTTGTTTGTCTAGATTATATTGGGTTGCATCCAGTCAGCGTTTCTGCTGCTGGTGGTGGGGTTTTTTTGAAGGGTCTCCTTTTTACCATGCAAAATGACTATGTTGAGGATCTCATGTGACCTGCATGCAAAAAGGCCATGTGGGATGGGTGCTGTGGTAGGAAGGGGAATTGTGTGAGGTTTAGTGAAAAAGTTAGCTGGATCCAACCCATTTTTTTTTCCTGGGGCAGTGACTCTCAAACTGTAGGTCAAGTCCCCAGAGCGGTTGTCCTCATCTGGATAGCTCAGACAAGCCCGATCTTGTCAGATCTTCGAAGCTAAGCAGAGCTGACCCTGGCAAGTACTTGGAAGGGAAGCCTCCAAGGAATACCAGGGCCAGGACACAGAGGCAGGCAAATATCAAGCCACCTCTCTGAAACATCCAAACCCCACTAGGGGTCGCCAGAAGTCACCATGACTTCCAGGCATGCACACAAACATAAATGCTCACCACCCCACAAAAAAAGATCCCAAAGTTGGGTTGCCAGGTCCCCTCACTGCGCTGGTGGGAGGACTTGGGGGCATTCTCAGGGGTGGGGTGGAAGGGGACATCACACAATGTGCTGACGTCACCCGGAAATGATGTCAGTGATGTGTGGGGCGACACTCTGGGTTTTTTTGGCAAACTATGGAAAAATGGCCTCAAACCATAGAGTTTTGCCCAAAACGCAGAGCATAACCCCCCCCCCCGACGTCACTGACGTGCTTACGTCACTTCTAGGTGACGTCAATGCATCGGGGTGGGGAGAATATCCTCCTGCTGGCCAACTGGCCAGTGGCAGGCAGGAGCCCACAAAATCCGAGAATCTGGGGAACGGGAAACGTACCCCAAAGTGGGTTCCAATAAGGCCTGCCAAGTCTCCCGCTATGGCAGGAGACCAACCACTAGCAGCCCGGTTTGCCCTCCACTGCTCAGTAAACACATGACATAGAGGTCCGGGGGAATCCTACAGCATTCTTCCAATGTGATGTCACTTCCTGGGTCACACCAGAAGAGCTGTTGTTCCACTGGAACACTGCACAGTTCCATGTCCCTTTCCCTGTCCCTCATCCACCTCCTGCCGATTGCCAGCTTTGGCTGACGACCCTGGTTGCTACTCTCACACGGGGAAGGAATGACACTAAAACGTCTGATGCCACAGGCTCTGCCCCCCATTCTCAATGGGAAGGTCAGGAAAAAATAGGGCAGAGCTACCACATTCTCTCCTCCACAACCGCTCTGCAGCCTCATTCAGATCCAGGTGCTTGGTGCCCTGACCTGGGTAGCCCAGGCAAGCCCGACCCTGGCAAGTACTTGTTGGAAGGGCAACCTCCAAGGAATACCGGGACTGGGATGCCGAGGCAGGTAATACAAGCCCCCTCTTTGATATGTCCATGCCCCACTAGGGGTCGCCAGAAATCACCACGATTTCCAGGCTCACAACAGACTCAGAGGTTTAGCTCACTCCCAGCTAACAGCTACATTCATTGCCACTTGAATACACGTTGCTGGTGGCCCGTGGTGCAGCTCCAGGTTCGCCAAGTTCCAGGTGGGATCAGTTCTCTCGGAATGATGACCCATCTCCTGACTACAGCGATCAGTTCCTCTGAAGGATAGGGCAGCTTCGGAGGGTGGGCTCACGGCTCCATGAAACTCACCCCCCTCCCCAAACTCTGCCCTTCCCAATCCCTTCCCCAAATCTCTAGGAATTTCCCGACCCAGAACTGGCCTAACTTAGCCCTCAAGGCAGAATGAGTTTACAAGAGAGTGCCATTTCAAAAATATTCAGAACCACTGCCCCAGAGTACCAGAGGGGTTATGCCTTTTTTAAACTAGTTGCTGGGAAGCACAGGCAGGATAATGCTATTGCAGTCTTCCTGTCTCTGTGTTTCTTAGAGGCAGCTGGTTGGCCATTATGTGAACAGAATGCGGGACTTGATGGGCCTTTGCCTCTTCTTATGTTCTTATCTGATGTGCTTTGTGCATGGAAGAGACCCTTGGAGGTCAATATACCTCTCTCCCCTAGGGTTGCCAGCCCCCATGTCTGGGTGGGGGTTCCCCTACTTCTGGGGGCTTTAATCCACCCCTGGCCAGCTGGCCGGCAGTGGAAGCCCCACCCCCAAGAGTGACCACCTGCCCGGCCACCCCCTCCCTCCCACCCGATTTAAAGGACTTTAGCTGACTGGTGGGGACCACATGGCTGGAGGGCCCTTTAAACCTAGCAGGAGGGAGGGAGAGGGGTGCTTGGAGGGCTACCTCCAACCAGCTGGAGGGTCCCTTAAATCTAGGAGGAGGGTGGGAGAGGGGCGGTTGGAGGGCCACACAGCTCACAAAAAAAGTCCCTGCCAATCAGCTGAAGCTCTTTAAATCGGGCAGGAGGGGAGGGAGGGGGGGGGTGGTTGCTCCTGGGGGTGGGGCTTGGGGTGTCCCCGCCCACCCCTGGGATGTTCCCCAAATCCTCCCGTCGGAGCAACCAGGGGACCTGTCAGCCCTACTCTTCTCCCCAACCATGATGCTCTGGCACTCATCCACTCTGAAGAGAGGCCCTCCCATGGAACACACTGAGGCATGCTCCTCTCTAGGTTCCTGCACGTGGCACGACTCCTGGTCCACTCCCTCGAGGCCCAGAGCAGGACACGCTGCTGAAGAGCCTGACGAGGACGTGAATGAACCAGGAGCACCCATACGGCATGTGAGGAGAGCAACGCTGGCCAGATAGCAAGAAAACGAGACGGAAGGAAAGAGATCTATGCTGGCCACGAATTAGTTTTGCCAGATCCGGGGATGGGAAATTTCCTGATGATTTTGGTGGGTTCAGCCTCGTGAGGGTGGGGGTATGGGGAGAGGAGGGGTCTTAGTGGGATATAAGGCCATCGACTCCACCCTCCGAAGCTGCTGTTCTCTTAGGGGAACGGATGTCTGTAGCCTGGAGACGAATTGTAATTTCTGGGAAGTCTCCAGGCCCCTCCTGGAAGCTGGGAGTCCGACTCCAAATCGAGCTGCTCCACAACCTTGTGGAATGCAGTAGGAAACATCTCACTCCAACTGAAAGCATGGGTAGGATTGCAGCAGCATCGTCAGCTGAGCACATTTTTTGCGCTCGGTGTGTGTGGGAAATATATTCAGTTTCCTTCACGTACGCATTTATCAGTTGCTCTTCTCCTCGCACGGAGCCTCCGAGTTACAACCCGACAATAAAGTCTAATAAAATGTCAATTAAAAGAAGATAGCAAGCACATAAAATCTACTCGAACTGAAGAAGTAGAAAGTAACGACAGAAATTTATATACACCTCCGACAACGGGGGAATGCGCTCAAGAACAGACTTAGCTTCTCAGCGAAGACAGCGAAGAGGGGTAGTCAGATGGGTCTCCCCGAGTAGGGAATTCCAAAATGGAATAAAGTTCTGCCCCGTGCTCAACTATTCTTTTTTAAATTATTTAAATCATTACCTGAGAACACACATTGTCAGTTTTCAGCAGTTCGTTTTAGGGGGTGGAGAAGAATATCCATGCAGTATAGCTTCAGTCTCGTACACACACACCAAGGGAAGTCTAATACAAATCAGATTTAAACTGCCTCATATCGACAGTGGTCTTCCAAATTTAAGTGGAAACAACTGGTTATATTCAAGATGGGTAGCCGTGTTAGTCTGTCTGTAGCAGTAGAAAAGAGCAAAAGGGAGCCAGTTTGGTGTAGTGGTTAAGAGTGTGGACGGGGAGAACCGGGTTTGATTCCCCACTCCTCCACATGCAGCTGCTGGTGTGACCCTAGTCACAAGTTCTTTCAGAGCTGTTCTCTCAAGGGCAGTTTCTGTCAGAGCTCTCTCAGCCCCACCTACCTCACAGGGTGTCTGTTGTGGGGAGGAGAAGAGAAAGGGATTGTAAGACGCTCTGAGATGCCTTTGGGTAGTGAAGGGCAACATATAAATCCAATCTCCTCCTCCTCTTTCCAGTAGCACCTTAAAGACTAACAAAATATGTGTCAGGGTATGAGCTGTATCTGCATCTGAAGAAATGAGCAGTGACTCACAAAAGCTCACCCCCTGCCACCTATTTTGATAGTCTTTAAGGTGCCGCTGGAGTCTTGCTCTTTTCTATGGTTATATTCAGTTATTCGTAATCTTAGGACCTCATGCCTTGGATACCACCCTGAAGGTCCACGGCCCAGTGGGACCTGGGTAGCTCTCTTTCGGGGAGTGCAGAGTTTCAGGCCACCTTCAGATCGCAACCATCTCAGGTTCAGCTGCTGCTTTATGGAATCCCCTTCCCAAGGAGATTCAACTGTCCACTTCTACCATCATCTTCCACAAGCAGTTAAAGACCTTTTTTTTTTTTTGCTTTCTCTGGTGTTACTCACTGATTCCCATTGACCCTTCTTCCTGTTCATGTCTTTCTGCCTTGTTTTAATTGTCTCTCTCTCTGTGTATGTGTGTTTAATCTCATTTTAATATTTTGTTATCGTTCGCCATCTCGGAGACCCTAATTTGGATGGAAAGGGGTCTTAGAAATTTGATCATTTAAAAAAAAATGTGTAGGGAGTTTGGTGTAGTGGTTAAGTGCGTGGACTCTAATCTGGCAGAACCGGGTTTGATTCCCCACTCCTCCACGTGCAGCTGCTGGATGACCTTGGGCAAGCCATAGTTCTGTCAGAGCTGTTCTCTCAAGGGCAGTTCTGCCAGAGCTCCTTCAGTCTCACCTGCCTCACAGGGTGTCTGTTGTGGGGAGGGGAAGGGAAAGGAGTTTGTAAGCTGCTCTTAGACTCAGAGTGAAGGGTGGGATATAAATCCAATCTCCTCCTCCTCCTCCTCCTCATCCTCCTCCTCCTTCTTCTTGTAGTGGGTATTGGGGAAGCAGGTATCCTCTGCCCAATCCTAGGAATGCTGCAGCCAGTCAGAACAGACAGTACTGAACTAGACAGGCCAACGGTCCAACTCTGTATAAAGCTTTTTCATATGCTACATTAAACCTTTCGGAGGAGTCGAAGCTTCCATTGCTGCTTCCTAAAACCCACCCTCCCATGCATACATCTAGTTCAGCTTCTTCTTGGGGAATGAAATCCTACGAATGTACTCTGCAATGGAAACAGCTGCCCTGCCTTTCAGATAGGATCGCCAATCTGCGGGGGGGTGTTGGGGACCGGGAGATCTCTTGGAACGACAACCTATCTCCAGACAACAGAGATCGGTTCCCCTGGAGAGAACGGTCGCTTTGGAGAGTGGACTCTATGGCATTATACCGTGCTAAGAGCCATCACCAGGCTCCACCCCCAAATCATTAGGAATTTCCCATCCCAGAGATGGCAACCCAGCTTTCAGATCTGTGTCAGCACCAGCGTTTCCTCTAAGCTGTGTTAGTGTGAGCTAGCTCACAGGGTTTTTTTAGCCTCCAGCTCACATATTTTTGTTTTAGCTCAGGGAGGGACGGCTCCAGAGCAAACTAATTTATGCACTAGCCAAATCGCTCGCTCTCACAACTTTAATGCCAGGAGCTCACCATGTAGAATTTCTGCTCACAAGACTGCACAACTTAGAGGGAGTATTGGTTGGCACATCTTCTGTTCACTTTGAGCCAGGAGGATGAAAGAGTTTCACTGGTACCCCAACCACCTACCCTCCTACCGTGTCCCCCCCCAAAAAAAAAACCTTGTTGCTTTATTAGATCACTTTTTTGCAATCCTAAATATATTATCCCTCTCCTCCCCCAACTTCTGGGAGTGAAAAATCAGTAATATTCACATACCCAGGGTATACCTCCTTGGGTGTACTGCTTAAAACCAGCCACTCGATGGCTGCTAAATCCGTCTGAGCTTGTCATGCGCTCAAATCACTCGCAATAGCAGGGGCTATATTCTTCAACTCCATCAAGGCAGCTGGGGCGGGGAGGGGAGAGTGGGAGAAACCCAGAGTATCAGAAGCTGTAAATATCCCTGAACCTATCATTATTAATGATATTCCAAAGCCCCCTATTTTACATATTTAAGTAATTTAAGTATTATATTTCATCCTGCCAGAGCGAGACCTTTAGAGATTGTAATTGGACTGCTAGAAATCTGTAATTTGCAGTTCCTAGAAAGTTAAAATGGGAAATATGGCAAAAGGGCGGACTACAGGATAAAAAGAGAGAGAGAGAGAGAGAGAGAGAGAGCAAGTAAGATGGCAGGAGATGCGATTTTCATTCCCTGGCTTCAAAATCTGAAGACTTCCACCTCTCCATTTCTCTCTGTGACTATTTTCACGCAGCGGGGGCGGAGCGAGTCAAGATTTTAAAATCTTCTGGGTTGGCCAGCTGGTAAAACACAGGTTGATAAATCAGTTTCTAATTTTGTAGCCTCTTTATTATTATTTTTTACCACCAGTCAGAAATATTCTGTTAAAAAGTCTATAACTGCAGATATTAGACGCTGCAACCACAACACAGGCGTATGCCTCAAAAGTCCTGCACAAATATAATTCAGAGACCAAACTCGGATGATTTGCCTTAATTGTTACCATTCCTAGGATCGAACAAATCCAAACGCTGCCTGAAAGACCTCCAGTGAATTCATAAGAACTATGCTTTGCCCTCTTTGCCGCACAGGGCATTTCACACCCACACACATTGTGATATTGTACATACTTATATAATCTGTTTCCAATTGCATAATGAAAGCGAGGCGGAAGAAAGCCTACCGATGCAGAAATACCTTGAGATAAATAGGACCCATCTCTGGGGTGACACAAAAACTTTACAGATGTGTTCTTCAAAGAATGGATAGACAGAGTTTGGACAGTGTGGATCCGCAACAGTTCTAGCCAAAATTGTAAGTCTGTATGCACGGGGTTACTGTGTACATGTATATGCATATAAGTACAGATACGAGCCTACTAGAGATGTGAAGGCCTGGAAAAAAACCGGAAAAATTCGGGGGGAAAACGTTTTTCTCCCCGAAGCCTTTTTTGTTTTTTTCCCGAAAAACTGGAAAAATTGAAAAAAGAAAAGGAAAGGAAAAAAATTGATTATGGAATGTTTTATTTTAACATGATGAATAAAATATTTTAAGACAAGGTGTTCAAATGTTTTCCAAATAATTTCATATATATATAATTTCATATATATATGGTATCAGATTGATCTAATTTCTGTGCACTGAGGACAAGCAAGTCCTAGGTTACAAACTAAATTCTCCAATGCAAGAACAAGATGCATTTCTTCCTTTAGGAGGTGCTATTGTCAGAAGAAAATAAAAAGGTTTCAGTTTTGTGTTTGCATGTGGGTGGGTATTCTGTTTGTAATAATTGTTTGGATACACTATATTTTTAATATGCTAGTTGTGATAATTTCACGCCAAGTAAAAATGTCCATAGTCATATTTTATGTTCCTAAAGTAACAGAATGACTTTCAATCTAGAAAAGACAAAAAAAATGCTAATGTAGCATTTTTTTCAATTTTTCAGAAAAGTTCCTTTTTTCCCAAGAAAAACTGGGGGGAAAACGGGTTTTTTTCCGAGCTTCAAAATTTCCGGAAAATTTACATCTCTAGAGCCTATAGAAAGAGAGGGCCAGTTTGGTGTAGTGGTTAAGGGCGTGGACTCTAATCTGGGAGAACTGGGTTTGATTCCCCACTCCTTCACTTGCAGCTGCTGGATGACCTTGGGCAAGCCATAGTTCGGTCAGAGCTGTTCTCTCAAGGACAGTTCTGGAAAGAGCTCTCTCAGCCCTGCCTAGCTCACAGGGTGTCTGTTGTGGGGAGGGGAAGGGAAAGGAGTTTGTAAGCCGCTCTGAGACTCCGAGTGAAGGGCGGGGTATAAATCCAATCTCCTCCTCCTCCTTCGACCTGGGGATTCTCCAGAATTACAGCTCATCTCCAGAATATAGAGGTCAGTTTTGGCTGAGAAAATGGATACTTTGGAGTGTGAACTCTATGGCGTTGTACTCCACTGAGGTCCCAGGCCTTGTCAGGCTCCACCCCCAAAACTCCAGTAGTTTCCTGGATCCGGCAACCTACCCTCCCATCTCCCACCAGTGGGCAGGGGGGGCCTGGCAACGCTACATATAAGCCATTAAACTGGGAATCCCTGGTTCAAATTTTACCACCACCATACTCATTCACTAGTTTTAAGGATGCCCTGCTCTCTCAAACTCCTGTTTCCAATAAGGGCAGAGGTCATTTCCTGCAGGAGCACACAGGAGCGGAGCTCCGGC
>NW_015167068.1:731619-750123 GCF_001447785.1 Gekko japonicus
CCCCCCCAAATAGCTAGCAATCCAAAACAGTCCAGTGGAGCCTGAGCAGTGGGTGTTGCCTTCTGACACACTTCCTGTGATGTCAGGGTGTGTGGCATATGCAAATGAGTTATGCTAATAAGTTATGCTAATGAGCTCCTGCACCTCTTTTTCTATGAAATGACCCCTGAATAAGGGGACAATGATGCTCATCTACCTTGCAGGGTTGTTGTAAGGATTGCAAACGAATGAATACAAATCACTTTGAACACTTGAAAGCATTCCCCAAGTCATGATTATTACAAGAGTGCGTTTATCGTCTGTGTTCATTTCAATGCTCAGACTATAAGAATATAGATATACAATGGCAATAAATGTAAAGCATCCCATATGGCAAAATAGGCTATCAGCTGAATGGGAAACAAATCAAACAAATAGCATTTCATGTTGAATATGTTTTCATTCTCTCCCCCTCTCTCTTATTGATTGTCTTTCTGTTTCCATGCTTTGCGAGAGCACAAACAATCCGCAGACAGCACGCAAGTTCAAACTGTCGAGCAGACAAAACCTTATGATGCGCAAGACCTCATGATGTTTCATCAAAGTATGAAAACTTCAGGGAAAGGGCGGGAGCGCCCGTCATGCTCCTGACAGCAAACACAGCCGGAGCCTGGCAACGGTTCTGGAGACAGCAAAGCTCAGAGTCAATTTCACCAGCGATTCCAAAAGAGAAGCGGAGGTTGCAGCCCTGCTCTACAGTAACCCTACCTATGCCTGTTCCTTGGGCGGTTTAAGTCATCTGGAGGTTTTTTTTTGGGGGGATGCTCACAAAGCAAGTGAAACTTAGGGCACAAGTAGATCTATCTTTTTTTAAAAAATCGAACTTGTTTTGACACTTTTCCTCAAGCGCTCTGAAAGCCGATTCCTTCAATACCTTTTCCACGGGAAATGAGTAATAGTCTAAACTGTTGCGAACGAAACTTCGGCAACAGTTCGACAACATATTAATAGTCTAAACTGTTGCGAACGAAACTTCGGCACTAAATGGCTCCCCGCCACCACCACGTTGATGAAGATGAGAAGAAATAAAAGCCTGCAACAGCCAGAACACAGACAATATTTCTAACATAATTAATTCTTCAGCCTCATAGAATTATAGAATCATAGAGTTGGAAGGGGCCATACAGGGCATCTAGTCCAAGCCCCTGCTCAATGCAAGATCGGCCTAGAGCATCCCTGACAAGGGTTTGGCCAGCCACTGCTTAAAGACTGCCTTGCTAGACAACATGGGGTTGCCATCCTCCAGGTGGGGCCTGGAGATCTCCCAAATTTACAACTGCTCTCCGAACCACAGAGTTCAGTCGCTCTGGAGAAAATGAATGCTTTGGAGGGTGGCCTCCCCAGACCCCACCATCCACCCTCAAATCTCCAGCAATTTCCCAGCCCAAAGCTGGCAACCCTATCCAATACCTGCAGCAGTAGGAAAGAGCAAGAGTCCAATAGGATCTTAGAGACTAACAAAAATTTGTGGCAGGGTAGGAGCTTTCGTGAGTCACTGATCATGTCTTTATATACCACTTCTTCAGATATCCAATACCTCAAACCGGTGGCCATTTAACCTACACCCCCCCCCAGAAAAAACAGGATAATCTACTAATTAAACCAAAGTTATCCATACTATCAAGGGACGTTACTAAACTTCATGGAGTACTCTGGCACACTACAAAAGCTGGGGCCTCTTTTAGGAGTTTCCAAAACTTAGAATGAAACAGAGTCTCCCCCCCCTCCCCTGCCTACCAAAATAATGCTATTAAAACCTATGTTACCAATTTTATAGCTTAAACATATGCTGTAAAAACGTGGTGTAAGAAACTAACAAAATGGAGGGAGCTAGTGAAGAAAACAGGTGAGAAACAGAAACACTCGGAACGCATATATTTGAAATCGAAAAGAAACCCTCAGAACGGCGTATCGGTACATCCCTGACATTGGCGGTGGAGAGTGCCATAGAGTTTTCAAGGCAAGAGATGAGCAGACGGAGTTTGCCATTGGCTGCCTCTGCATAGCGACCCTGGACCTCCCTGGTGGCCCCGCATCCAAGTAGGAACCAGGGTCGCCCTTGCTTAGCTCCTGAGATCTTCATAGAATTGGCTAGCCTGGGCCATGTAGACCAGGGCAAAAGAGATGGATTGCCATGGCCTGCCTCTGTGTAGAAAACCTGTGCTTCCTTGGAGGACTCCCGTCCAAGTACTAATCAGGCCCGACCCTGCTTAGCATATGACACATGCCATGTTGACTCCAAGGACTGATGGAGGATGCCAAAGACCTCCAGGTAAAGACGTTCTACCTTTCCTCCTACTGCCTGGATTAAACTTAAACATCTGAGAAAAGCAAATCAAATGACTTGCCATGTTCCACGGGTAACCAGACGCCCTTTCCTCAGGGTTTTGTCTCCTTAGCTCCCCACCACCACAACCATGGTCCAGAGTTACCATCAATTTAGACAGCAACAGTACACAGAAATAGTTTTGTTAGTGCTCAGCCCTCACTTGTGGATCTCCATTGGCCCACTTGCTGTCCCGTAGTAGGGATGCCAGCCTCCAGGTGGGACTTGGGGATCCTCCAGTATTACAGCTCATCTCCAGACTCCAGAGATCAGTTCCCCCCCGGGGGGGGGAATGGATGCTTTGGAGGGTGGACTCTCTGGCATTGTACCCCACTGAGGTCCCTGTCCTCTCCAGGCTCCACCCCCAAATCTCCAGGAGTTTCCCAGTCTGGATCTGAGGGGGAAAAGAAAACCATCCCCTGCCTGTGGCCACGGGGGGACCGGGCAACCCTACCCAGTAGGGATGTAATGGTATACCTTCTGCAAGTTCTCAGTGTCACATGAAACACTGCTGGCCTTGCACAAGGCAGCATTTATGTGCAAGCACCTTGTTCTGAGTTTATGCTGCTCCATTATAGTTCACACTATAATGAAATTGCTGAGCGGTCGGGTTAGAACAGATAAAAGGAAGTCCTTCTTCACCCAAAGAGGGATTAACACATGGAATTCACTGCCACAGGAGGTGGCGGTGGCTACAAGCTTGGACGGCTTCAAGAGGGAACTGGATAAACATATGGAGCAGAGGTCCATCCGTGGCTATCAGCCACAAGGTATAGATACAAACTCTCAGGCTGGGGCAAGGAATGCTCTGTATTCTTGGTGCTTGGGGGGGAGGGCAACAGTCGGAGGGCTTCTAGTGTTCCGGCCCCACTGCTGGACCTCCTGATGGCACCTGGTATTTTTGGCCACTGTGTGACAGAGTGTTGGACTGGATGGGTCATTGGCCTGATCCAACATTGGCTTCTCTTATGTTCTTTTAATTTGCACAAAAAGATTGCAGCTCAAAAGCAGGCCACAGTGAACATGGAAAACCATGGTGGCCGCTTAAGCCAGAGGTGCGGATTTTAACTAACGGTGCCTTTGTCCAAGTGCTTTTCCAATGATGAACGCAGAGTATGTGTTTGTGCTACCAAGATGCTCTCAGATTTCCTAGATGCCCATTACATCAGGTCCTGTAAGCCTCTAGAAGCACTGTAAGACTTGTTGTTTGAGAACCCACATATCTGCGGGACCACCTTCTCTGGTATGTCCCCCGAAGAGCTTTACGCTCTGCTAAGAATAACCTACTGGTGATCCCTAGCCCTAAAGACATCCGACTGTCCTCCACCAGAGCCAGAACCTTTTCTGCCCTGGTTCTCAACTGGTGGAACTCTCTGCTGAATAACATATGTGCCCTGCAGGACCTTAGGCAGTCCCGTAGGGCATGTAAGGCAGAGATGTTCCGCCAGACGTTTGGTTGAGAACAGCAACAGGTTCCATCTCATCTGGCACTCCCCTCCCCTCCCCCATTCCTCTTCTTTTTCTCACATATTGTGGGCAATGTTCCCTCTGAGCTGAGTTAGTATGAGCTAGCTCACAGCTTTTTAGCCTCCAGCTCACACATTTTGTCTTCGCTCAGGAAGGATGATTCCAGAGCAAACTAAATTATGCAGTAGCCAAACTACTTGCTGACAGCTTTAATGACAGTAGCTCACCAAGAAGAATTTTTGCTCACAAGACTCCACAGCTCAGAGGGAGCATTGATTGTAGGACAGTGATACATACTGTATGGCCGTTCTGGCGCCGTTCTGTTGTTATTTTTAGCTATTTTATTTTTTGTTATCTTTAGCTATTTTAATTGGATTTTAAATCGCAGAGTTTATGATGTTAACTGCCCTGAGCCCTGTGAATTCAGAGGAGGGTAGTATACAAATCTAAATTATAAAATAAAATAGATAAATAAATAAATAAACTCAGAGTCAATCTGGTGTGGAGTAATTTGGGGGGAGAAGCAAGACTAAAAGTGAAAGAAACACAGGCTTGAGCCCCGTCTTACATCCCTGTGCAGGAATTTCCAATCAAGAAGTACTAGGGAAGGGCTGTGGCTCCGTGGTAGAGCATCTGTTTGGCATGCAGAACGTCTCGGGTTCAATTCCCAGCATCTCCAGCTAAAAAAAGATCCAGGTTATATAAAAGACCTGAGACCTGGGGAGTCACTGCTGGTCTGAGTAGACAGTACTGACCCTTATGGTCCAATATATGGTTGGATTCAGTGTAAGGCAGTTTACAGCATCGCCAAACACTCAGCCTAGTGATATAGTACAGAGAGAAATCCAACAGAAATATAACAGATGCAAAAAAGGATCAGAAATGTTGTCGAATATGCCATGCCAATCAGAGGCATCTCTGTCATGGAATGGAATTACATGCATACTCTTTCTGCCCATTTTTCTGTTTGTTTGTTTGTTTGTTTTCCATGGAGGAGAGAGAAGGAGGAATATGCATTATCACTGCAGAAGTACAGTTTGCGGGACCTTATGTATAAAACAGGCAGCGGTTGTCCATGGTGTGAACGTGCCACCGAACAAAATTGCAGGGAGACTGACAGTGGAACCTTGGACAGATGCAGACCGGAAAACTCCAAACAGCAAAATCACAGGAGAAAGTACGGAATGGAAAGGAGAGACGTCGGCTCAGTGGTAGATCCAGGCAAGGTGATCTGAGGAGGGGAAGCAGTTCGAGGACATCTTCCTGATCCCCAAATACGAGAGACGCCGAGCCTCTGAGCATGTCACAGAAAGCCGGGGAGAAATTCCCCCTGACCATTCGGCATCAGTGGGGGTTCTCTCGCCCGCCGCCTCGAACTCTAGCAAGCTCTGAGGTCTCAGAAGGGAGAAATCCTTCCGAAGCGGTTAATAAGCGGTACGCTTCCCCTGCACGCTCTCACGGAATGTCTTTTCAAAGCACACGAGCCTTTTCTTGCATTCCCTATTGTCAATTTAAAAAGCCAGAAACTTTTCGGCGGCAGCAGTCCTACCGGGGCACTGACAATTAGCCCCAATTTGCCAGGAGCTGTATGATTGTTACGGCAAAAGAAGTACCTTTCATAGTTTGTGGCGGTTACGTGGTCCTGTTAGCACATGATCTTTCCCCTTGACAGTGAGAAACGGAGACTTGAGTGTGCAACCATAGCTGATTCCACCCACCGTCCGCTCTCCACGCCTAATCTCCCATGTTCTGCTGAATACTTGAAAGCAACTTTTCGCCAAAGGGACAACAGTATGACAATTCAATTCCTGCAGCTTCAAAGTTCCCTACAAGAGACTAGCTCTGACCAAAAACTCGGAGGCAGTCCCATTAAAATAGGCAGCTTGAAATGGACACTAGATAGTAAAATAATCTTGCATTTTATACTGTTCTCAAAACATGCAAATTGCTGTACATTAAGAACACCACAAAACCCTGCCGGATAGATCAGCCAATTGATGTCAGCATCCGATTCCCAGCATTGGAGAAGACAGACGCCTACAAGCAGGGCCTGACAGCAATAGCCCTTCCCAGTTGCTTGAATTCAGAGGTATACTGCCTCTGGATACAGAAGTTCTATTTAGGTGTCGTGAGTACTAGCCATCGACAGACCTATATGATTCAAGAATTTGTCTGATCTCTTTTTTAAAAGCAATTCCTTTTTAGAGCTAGAGGCCATCACCGTATTTGGTGGCGGTGAATTCCACAAGCATTTTGTGCTCTTTAGTCTAAGTGCCAAGGTTGTATAATAAACCCTCCAGAGGAGGAAAGACGTGAATTTTAGTCAAACCCATGCAGCCTGTCTTTTAAACGACACCAGCTATTAAGTATGTACACATGTTGGGTCCATGGATCAGGCTGCTTACTATGCAAATGCATACACAAACCACAACACACAATAAAAACACACACAAAAAAATTGGGGGGGGAGTCTACCCACAGAACACGAGTGTTTACCGAGAAGCAAACATTTCTCAAGACTTCGAAAGTAAAGGGTTTTCCTTATAGGTGGTATAAAATGAAACAGAAAATATTTCGCTGCCCAAATTTAATGTGCCTACCTAGAACAACAAAAACCCATACAGAGCAATGGAGCATTCCACGATGCTGAGAAGAGTTCAATTGTATTTTCCGAACCCAAGGATACCTATGATCTGTAGGCAGAATTTGTCTTTTCCCAAAATGCAGGAAAACATTTTTTTAAAGAACGCTGACTCTGGAATGTCTTAACAGTCGGAAAAGGCAAGACACCTTCAAGAAAAGAGACAGACAGACAGATATATGTGATGATTGTGGTGGAAAAGCAAGCCCAAGCAAGAATGATTCAAAAAAATTAACATTTACACTTTGCAATCTTTATGGATCTGTGAAAATGAAACAGATCCCCTGAACCACCGTTCCAACAAATGGAAGTTGCGCAGCCACCGCTGAACTAGCAATTCGCATCCCATGGCATCACATAGCTGTTGTGAGCCAACCCAGTACTTCGCACAAGTACAAAATTGTGTCCTGGCGCTTGTACATTGGCAAAAGGGACTGGATCCTTAACTGCAGATTACAGATTTTGCACAAAGCTGTTTCATGGTAGAGATTAGTCTGTGACAAGACTGGGGGGGGGGAGTGCTATGTCCTAAAGTCATTTTTGGCCACCATAGGACAAATGGTGCAGTGCACATCTCTGTGCACTGAATAACCTTTTCTAATGGGATTTTGTACATCCATGGTGACACTGCAGAAGTGTGAAAAAGCTTTGGGGTACGGTTGCTCATGCCATTGCAAGAATCCCGGGTCCAAGGTTTCCTCAATTCTAATGGGATTTTGGACATTGATAGTGACACCACGGAAAACCCTCTGAGGCATCATTATCAACACAACTCAGGAAATCTTTGGCCCGAGATGACATCTTTGTGCTCTCCATCTCCCAGTTATATTATGCGATTTTTGATTTTACAGTACAATCATAATTCTACCTACTAGGAAGTAAGTCCCCTTGAACTAAATGTGGCTTACTTCTGAGTATACGTGCTTAATAATGTGTCAAAACCCAAAAGGAACAGAAAGCACCGTGTGGAATCCAATTGTTTCTCAGATGCTGCAAATCGCAAATGATTCCAGCTAGAGAGGACTGGCTCCGAAAAAAGATGCCGGATAGAACAAATATAATAAGGCTCGTTTAGATTTAAGATACCGGAATACAAAAGATCAGCTAAAGCCATTTATCACGAGAAACCCCAGGTTAGCAAGGTGATACGATCTTTCTGAATATAGTTTCAACCTTACAGAAGTCATTTCTCAATTATTAGAACACAGAGGAAAGACTCCAAACCTAAGTTATATACTTGGAAGCCTTAAAAATTTCAAGGGGGGAGATTTTAACTGGTTTTAACTACCTACCGCCCGGACCTGGGCAGCCCAGGCTTGCTGGATCACAACAGAGCTTGAAAGCTCAGCAGGGTCAGCCCTGGTTAGTATGTGGATGGGAGACCACCAAGGAATACCAGGGTCACAATGCAGAGGCAGGCAAATAGCAACCCGTCTCTGTAGGTCTCTTGCCTTGAAAACCCTATGGGGTCACCATAAGCTGGATACGACTTGACGGCACAAAACCAAAAAAAACTACCTATAGAAATCAGTGAGACTTAAAAGGACGTAATTTGGACAGGATCATACCCTTGATGTTGGATCTCACAAAATGTTGGGCTTTTTTTTTTAATTTACCCACAGTGCTTTGGGACTGGATTTCCTATAGAATAATGAACAACAACAACAAAAATTAAAAATAGAACAGGATTGCAGTAGACGACCAAAGGAGATGGACTTGTCTCAGTTGCTATGTCAGCATAACTCACCCCCCTCATATACCATGACAGCTACAGGCATTTCTCAGATAGGGATGCCAATAATCTCTCCCTCTCCCTCTCTCTCTCTAGCAGGTGTGACACAGATCTCCAAGGTGTAAAATTAGCCTCTGCTAATGCAAAGAATTTGTGCCATGGTTTTCATGTTGGTAATTACTCTACCTCCTCCAATGAATTAGTTAACAAGTGCAGCGGCCAAAGGACAGGGTAGCCAGAAACGTCAAGCCCACTAGAAAACAAACAAACGGACCCAAATTGTCAACAAGTTTCCCAACAAATCGTCGACAGATTAAGCTTGGATGCCTCTGGAAGCATCACGTTTTAACTGAGTGGCCTAAAAGAAGGAATACGAATTGTCCCCTGTGAATGCCACCGTCTACTTGCTGTGGGTACGAATACCATTTTGAACACAATGCATCATTGGGAATTCTACTAGGTTTTCAGGCGGGTAGTCTGTAGTAGCAGAACAAAATTTGGGTTCGGTAACACTTTTAGAGACAGACAAAATTTCCCAAGCGATAAGTGTTCGTGGATCAAAACCTTATGCCCTACAAAATCTTGCTGACGTCCTCCTCCCCACCAATTTGCCCAAAAACAGATTTATTGTCCTTGTAAGTAACTTTCAAGCGACAACGCTTTCTCAAAACTGGCAACCCCTTAGAACTGGAATTCTGCTGAGGTGAGACGGTTATTCTCTGGAAAGGAAGATGCTGTTATCCACCGCTCTCAAATACCCCCCTAGTGGTTGGCTTGGATCAGGCATCGCTCGATCTCCAGAGAAGCGAGACACAGAACAGGCTTTGAAAACAGGCAGATTTTCACAAGGAACATTTATTTTTTTTATAAAGGGTAAACCTCGAATTAATCTCACACCTTTGAGAAACAAATATTTGAAATCCTTCGAAACAGCTTTCAAAGCCTCTCTCTCTTTCCCCCCAGTCATTTAAAATAGTCAACAAAAAAAGAAATTGCACAGTTTAGTGCCTTACTTTTCTGCAACCAGAGCTACACCACTCAATGGGCTGCAGTGCTAGAAAAGCGGCTAATTTGCCAAGTAAACTAACTCACATATTTGCAGACGGGGAGGGGGGGGAAATCAAGTAAATCCAGCAAGTTATGTAAATACGTACCCCTAGTGGATTTTCTTTATCTTTTCAGTATCATTTCAAAAATCCCATCTCCATTTATCCTTTTACTGAATATCAGAACTACACTTATGCTTCAAAAGTGCTGAATGAAACAATTTTGGGGGGTTTCCTAACACGTTCCCACTGACATGACAACTCCCCTGAACAAAATGGTACCGAGTGAGCAGAATATTACAACTATTAAGAAGATTCTCTGCCATTACCAGGCTTCCAAAAGATACTGAGGGGACTGACAATGATCTATATTTGGGTTAAGGGGTCTTTGTCAGTAAGGAGAAATTGTTACCAGAGAAATCTGGAGTGAGGAGTTTTGTGACCAGAGAAATCTGGAGTGAGGAGGAACAGGGAAATATCAGCTCCACTTATCTACCTCCACTAAAATACAGTTATTTGGTAAATATGTTCTGAAATAACTAATGCAACAATCGCCCAGAGTCATATTTTCAGCACTTTATCTGCGTTTAGGTCTTAGGGTCACGGCCCACGTGTTTTCTAGTTCCCTCAGTACAGCCTGCTCAAATGCAATATATATATATTTCCTAAGGAGCTAACGGGTACTTGCTCCATCCCTATCAAAAGGCACCATGGCTAAAACAACGAGACAGGTTGTCACATTTTTAATAAGGCTCTGACACAGATATAGCTGCTAGTTAAAAGCTCCCCTAAGAAGCAGTAAATACCTCATGCATTCATTATACTTAATGTCTCTGGACAACAGGGGGAGAGGGGGAGGGGGGGGGACAAGTCCTCTCAGCTTTTCTAGGTATCAAGGAAGCACACTGCAGGAACATTTTTTTTCCCTTAAAGTCCCATGGCTTGAGTTGGAAGGTGGGAACGTCCCCCCCACACCTCTCTCCCTGTCATTTCAAAAATTGACCCTTTTCAGCACCCCGTGGCACCTTGAAACTACCTAGAATCTGGTGGCTTCAATTATCTGTGTGGTCAGAGGTGGGCCAAGCACCTTCCTTCAGAGTGGTCACTTCCTCAGCCTCATTTCACAGTTCTGGCCAGCAAGAGACGTTTTAGGGAAATAGCTGTCCAAACCTACGGGCGGTAAGGTGAAGAAACTATTCAAGCAAAGTTGCAGCCGAAGAGGTTTCCTCAGAGATTCCCCCCCCCCCCGAAAAAAAATTGAAGTGCGCAAACTCACTTCAAAATAGTGCCTCACACGCACGGTGAACAAAGATTTCTTGCTCTTTCTGTAGTAACTATAGGCAAAAGACAGCGGGCCTTAATGCTATTTTGTCAGAATGGCCGGCTGTAGTTATTGCTGAGGGCTTGTGTACAATCGATGCCCAAATCTACGAAACGGAACATATAAGAGTTCTGGTTGTGTGGTGATTAAAGGAAGCCACATACCAACTGTTAAGACAATTACTTACTTCAGCTTTTTAGGGGAGGGAAAATACAACAGTACATCCATTCTGGAAGAGCATTGTAGCATATCCTTCTGACCAGGCCCTCTGACAGAAGGGTGTAAATTTTTTCCACACCACTCCACAGCAACAAACACTGAGAGGGGGGTGCAGAGGAGTTTTGGGGGGTTGGGTTCTGGTTTTGGTTTTTTTGTTTTGCTTTTTTTCCTAGGGAACTTCAATGCAAAACTGCATTATAGGAAAGAAAGATTTTGTCATTTAGTGGTGTTGGAGAACCCCCAAAATAAATACAGTGGGAGGCCTAGTTGACACGTGTGGGGCAACTCCGAATATTGTCCTTAAAAGGGGGGGGGGATTTAATGCTCTGAACCTTTGCAGCCAATTGCTGATCTAAAATTCCCCAGAATTTTAGCTGTCAAATGCTAATCTAAGCGTCACCATACCTTTTAGACCAAGTCAATCACAGAGTTAACTCCCCCCCCCATATAATGCACCCTTTTCTGCCCTCACTTTTCCATACTTTTTCTTTTTTAAAAAAAGAGAACAATCCACCCTTTAACTTAAAGGAATACAAGTGAATTTATACTTCTTTCTGCTGTCCATAGTATGTTTTGCAGGCCTGCAGAGAAACATCAACATGTGCCAACTCCTTTCAGATTTGGAGAGCATACATACAGCATGCACGTGGGTAATTCCAATTTTTAAAATCTATTTCTATTTCTTTTTCATTTACATTTATTTAAAGAACACACTCCATGTTTATACCGAACATAACTGTGCCTTTAGTCATTCTTCCTAAAGTTCACAGATAAGTTTTGGGACATTTAGGTACTTTCAAACTATTTCTTTTTTTAAAAAAGACTTCATATTTAGTTGCCTTTTATATCTCACTAGTGCGGGGTGGGTGAGTCTCTATTTTGAACAACAGCAAAGGGGGGGCTTTGTTCTCCCTTTTTATTTTCAATAGGCATCCTAGTATGAAATCCAACCGCCACAAGTCCCTCATCGTAACTCGCCAATCATCGTTGAGCTCAGGAAAAAAAAAATCGGGAAGGTTGATCAAGTTAGAATCTCTCTGTACCTTTTAACTGTGTTCCGTCTTTCTCTCGACATTTTAAACGGTCCAGAGCATCTTTCCATCCAAATCTGACCACAATTTCAGAAACAAAGAACAAAAAAAGAGGAAGGATGAATCGAATAACTTTGCTGAACATGCCAGCCCCGTCCTGAGCTTGGGCAAGCTAATTGGACAAACCAGCAGATGTTAATATTGTTACGGCTTCTGCACCAATTTCTATTCCTGTCTCCTACGCGTTCACTGTTCAAAGCAGGGGGGGGAGAGAAGGCACCCCCCAGGCCAAAAACAAAAGCAGGATCCCTTTCCTTCCTATGAAAGCCATCAGCTTCCCTGCAAAGTTTCTGAAAGTTTCAGAGCATATCCAAGCCGCAGGAAAGACAGGCAGAAATCCCTTTCAGTATGTAAACTCGGTAAACTGAAAGGCAAGCTAACAACGACATTCCTGAGAACGAGTCCAGGGCTCCTGGTAGTCCACTGTCCAGTTCATAAATGGGCCTCAAACGTATTAATAACACTGTCGTTTTCTGTCTGACAGGTGGTAGCACTGTAATTTCAGAGGGCATGCAGAAGACACCCCCCCCCCTTTAAGGAAAACT
The DNA here is from genome assembly GCF_001447785.1 of Gekko japonicus. Lineage (NCBI taxonomy): Eukaryota > Metazoa > Chordata > Lepidosauria > Squamata > Gekkonidae > Gekko > Gekko japonicus. Next base: position 744,047 of record NW_015167068.1, read on the forward strand.
AAGACTGCAACATCTCTGCCTAGGCAACATGCATTTTCATGTGAAGTATACATGTCCAGTCGTAAATATAAGTGCACAACCTGGACAGAGTTCCATGTGTGTGTGTGTGACTACCGTCAAACACACCAAGTGTAAACAAACGGTAATGATTAACAGAGACACTGGTTTGTGTTATGAGCCAAAACCCCAGATGGAACATGGTAAATAAAAGGAATGGTATTGCAGGATTCCTCCCCCGTCCGCGTCTAATCGTTTCTAACTATCTACCTGGATCTCCATCCACCTGCGAAGGCTGGTGGCATTACTCTCATTTAGCTGCTAGCAAAACTCTGAAAGCACATTTCGGGGCGTGGGGAGGATAAGACTTCATTTGCCAAAAGTTGGCTTCAGAAATGAAAACGAAAGTGAGTTCTGTTGGACAGGACATGCAGCAAAGAACTAGGGAGCGCGATTTATGTCCCCGAATTCTGCACCTATTTCAGCTCATGGCTGGGGTGGGGAGTCCGAAGGACTCAGATGTTTGCACCCATGTTCTGGGGGTTCGTACACAACCGTGTCCCTGCGGGAGACGGAATAGTTCTGAGGACCCACAGTGCTACAAAATTATTGCCCAGTAAAGGGAAGGTCTACTCGGGTAAACAGTTAAGTCTCTCTCAGGTAGGGCAGTATCACAATATTATGAAAGGGGAGGGGGGGAGAAATGTCAGTGATTTTAAACAAAGGAGGGGAATTAATTAGATCAAATAAAACCTTGGACGGAGTTCAGAAGTTCCAGTCCAAGGTGTTTTCTGACATGGCAGCGTTTTAAGTTACAAAATAAAGCAAGAGTTCTTAAAAAAAAAAAAAAAACACCACCCAAACTCCTATTGCTGGTTTCTCTTACTTTACTTATTTCACAGAGGCACACCTAGCCGGTCTGATCTTTCTTAGCTAATCTAAATGCTAAATTCTCTCTCTGTGTGGATCCCCTTTGCCTTCTTAAGATGCTTGAGGGGTTTCCCCCCCCCTCTTCCCCCCCTCCTTCCCGGTCCCTTTTACTATCCTATTCGGCAGTCTGAAGGCTGAACAGCTTGACTTAGCATATTTTTAACCAGCTGGTCTGTCACCTATCTCCCCTTGCATCGTCAGATGCAACCAAATGTTTCTGCAGAAGGTGGCTTTGCATGCAATTTGGGGAGGGGGAAGGTAAGAAGCCTACGTTCTGAAAATTAAGACTTTGTTGTTGTTGTTGTTGTTGTTTTTAAAGGAGCCACTTAGAAATGCAAACTTTGCCTTCCTCCTTACAGTCGAACAAGAGGAAAATGCTGAAAAGGAAATGTAGGGGGGAGGGAGTCCCTGGCCCTCCAAAGGCGACTGTATACAAATGGCCCAGGAGGGGTCTTCCCAACATCTTCAGCAAAGGGCGGCTTTGCATGAAATAAACAGTTGTTGGAAGAAGTTAGGATCCAAGGGTGGGTGATCTAGAGCTGTTCGGAGCCGTGATTTGAGCAACTGTATCCCTGCAATGGAGCACGTTGGCGGTAAAAATCAAAATATCAGTGTTTGACATAGGGTCGCAGAGGTCTGCTGAGGGTAACCTCCAAAGGAAGTTTGACTTGGCTCCCCTGACCAGCTCCCGGCTCTCCTCTGCCTGCTCTAGGGGGGGGGGGGATGTTAACTTTGCCCCCCACCCCAATAAGCACTCCTATTAGAGGGACAAAAACTAAAGTAGGGTGGTGAGTTTGCAAACTTTCAGGGAAGGCTTACGGAGAAAGTTTCAAGCCGGAGGGACTGTTCTTCCATTCATCCCCGGGAAGCGCTCTGTGAACAGGGGGAGAAACACCGATTTTTTCCCCCCCAAGAAAGGGGAGGAAAGAAAGAAACACACACAGAGAAATCTGCCTAAGACACTGTTGCTCTCATTAGCTTAACAGATTAATCCAGACAGAGAGAGAGACCAGCAAGGGGAGGGGAGAGAAATCAGTAGGAAAAAAGAAAGGTGGTGGTGGGGGGAGATATTCAGCCCTGATGATATTCATTCAAACCCCGAGCAGGGAGCTCAACCAAATCCGAAAGGCATCTCTGTCGAAGTAGATTACAGGACTTGGGGGGGGCGATCCCTTTCCCATCTAAGAGGCGGCCGGGGGGGGGTGGGGGGGGGGGGAAAGAGATTGAAATAAACAAGCAAACACCCATCAGTTGTAAATCTGACATTACGGCATGCCGGGAAGGGAAGGGAAGGGAGATCAAGTCTTTTCGCTCCTACTACAGATCAGAGAAGCCGGCAGTTTGTTTTGTTTTGCTTTCTCCCCCCCCCCCCTTTCAATTCTACAGACGGGCACGGAAGAGGAAAGTTGCACTTTACAAAAGCTGCCAGGGCTGCGGGGAAGATCTCTCCGAAAGACCGACAAACCAGAATAATGCCACGAGAAGCGAAGCGGGCGCAGGAGAGGGAGAAAGACATGCAAACCAACTACGATTTCTTGCACTCACCTTTCAAACTCCTGGGGTAAATCGGGGTCAGTTAACATGCTGGAAAAACCCGCACCGGTTTTGTTGTTTGGTTTTCCTCCCCCCCCCTTTCTTTCTCCCTTTGTCACAGTAGCCACCTAGGATCGCCTCCAACTGAACCTGTCAAGTGAATCCAAACCTCCTCAACCCGATTGATTTTCCCCCCTCTCCCACTCTCTCTCCAGCTCTCTCTCTCTCCTTTTGCTCGCTCTCTCTCTCTCTCCCTCTCTGAGCTAGGACTCCTTGACCAGTCTCTTAAAGGGCCAACGCACTTTAGCTGGAGCAGGAGACGGTACGGAGCAGACTCCCCCCACATCTGCGCCGCATGGCTGTGGTTTGCCAAGCGGCGGCGGCGGCAGCAGCAGCCAACCTCGGGGTGCCTGTCCGCCTGGGCTGGAACAGTCCCCACCGGGGGGAGGGACGGAGGGGGGGGGGAAGAATCCCTTGCGAAGTCAGCTCCTTTCAGGCTCCCCCCCTCCTTCCTCCTCCCCCTCCCCCCTGTCATCACTATCATCATCATCACGGGCACACACACACACACGCACGCACACATTGGGAGATCAAACACTCCAAAGGAAGAAACATCCAGGCGGGGGTTGGGGTTTTTTTGTTTGGAAAAGCCGGACCCCCAAAACTCCGCTAGGCGAAACAAACAAATTGATCTCAGCCTCAGTTTGCCCAATGGACTGGGTAGAGGGAAGGCTTGTAAGGGGTGCGGGACACTTTTTGGGAAACAGGGTATATTTTCTATTATGCCCACTGATCGATCAATAACCTATTATGGTCAGGGACCAGCAGAATAAAACATGCATTAGCAGAGGCAGTAGAAAAAACATCTATCTATCTATCTATCTATCTATCTATCTATCTATCTATCTATCTATCTATCTATCTATCTATCTATCTATCTATCTATCTATCAATAATAATAATAATACAACAATAATACAACTACCAGACCCCCCCCCCCATTCTAGAATTGAAATTCTTCCTTTCCCCCAGTTTTCTGGCTGGGCTAACCCAGCCCAGGGGCTTTCTCTACATTTCCCCTCATTTTGTATCTATATTTATTTCACACATGCACATGTTTATTGGCATGTGTATCACAGGAAGCCTATTTAAACATCCCAATCTAATTCTGCCCATCAGGCTCAATCTGGGAGAGGGGAGGGGGGATTAGGATCTGTGGGGCAGAAAGAGATCATCTGGGGAAAAGATTGTGTGGGTGTGTGTCTCAACATCAAAAGTTGGAGAGAGTTTACCTGAACTAGGGGTACCACAGTCAGTCACTGAAAGATTCCGGGCAAATCCTAATCACCCTCCACCAACAAATACAGGCGGGAAGGAAGGGAAGGGTAACATAATAGCCCATATCTTATTTACTATGTTCCTCAAATCTATGCCTGTGATTCCATATTTCTGCATCACACCTAGAAGTAAATACACAGGCGTGTGCAGGGCTGTTTTTTGTTTTTTGTTTTTTTAATCCTCACCACATTCAGTGAACAGGGATTATCTAACACACAAGCTATACACTACCCATCACTTTACCCTTTGTATAGGTGAAAGGTGGTGGGGGGGGCACAATAGGGTGAGATCAGTGGCCTGAGGAACTTTAAACAGGGACTGCCTGATTAAAACAGAAAGCACTTAGCAACTCATTCAGACTGGAGGAAGGACAGGGTTGGGGGGGGGGGGGGGAAAAAGAACAATGTTCCCAAAGGCATTTGCATCCGGAGAGTTACCGAGGGTATATCTTTAATATGCGTCCCTATCGATTTAACATGCATACATTATCCCCCCCCTCCTTACTTCTTCTTCATTTCTCTCTCTCTCTCTCCTTTTTTAAAAATATCTCTCACTCTGAGCAGGGGGGAAATGGGGGGGGGGACCCGCACAACAATCAAGCATTGTTCGGAGGAAAGAAAAGCAACTTTGACAGATTGAAATATACCAGAGGCCCCTTCAAGGAAACCTGTAAACAACATGTCAGTCACTCTGTCGGTTTCACTGCTTTGCCCACAAAGTGCTGCGAAGCGGCCTGGCACCGACAACAACACCACCAACAACAGGGAGAAAAAATAGAATCTTTACACACATACGCACCCCGCTCCAGTCCCTAAAGAAGAAGTCCCAAACTCCATCAAAGGGTTTTATCAAATGGGAGGAAAGGAAAAGGAAGCTTTGTGTGTGTGTGTGTGTGTGTATATATGTGTGTGTGTCTGTATATATATGTGTGTGTGTGTGTGTGTGTATATGTGTGTGTGTGTGTATAAGTGTGTGTGTGTGTGTGTAAAGTTTTCCCTCGCTCGAAAGCTAGTCGAATCCGACTCTAGGGTTGCGGTGCTCATCTCCGTTTCCAAGCCGAAGAGCCAGCGCTGTCCGAAGACGTTTCCGTGGTCATGTGGCCGGCATGACTAGACGCCGAGGTACATGGAACTTTGTTACATTCCCACTGAAGCAGTACATATTTATCTACTTGCAATTTCTTGCTTTCGAACTGCCAGGTTGGCAGGAGCTGGAACCAGAGATGGGAGCTCACTCCATCATGTGGCACTAGGGCCTCAAACTCGAATATATATATACACACACATGTACATACACATATGTATTAAAAAAGCAATCCCACATCGAAACTAGCTGCACAACCGCACACATACAGCCGCCAGCTCTATTCAGCTTGTAGGTGGCTGCTGGATTCCTCCAGTCTCTTTTTTTCTCCCCCACTGAGTGGCGGGTCCCAGTCGTTTCCCTGCCCAGCCAAGTTAAGGAGGAGGATACATCTATGGGGTCTCTAGTACTGAGGGTCCCAGGAGCATCCTGGCTTCCTTAGCCAGTTCCAATTATACTGATAACAATCTGGCAGAGAGAAAGGTAATCGGGTAATGGCTCTGGGCTGGCGGTGCCAAGGAATCATGCGTGCGCGCACACACACAACCACTGCGGCTTGCCTCATATGATAACGCAGAGGCTTTTTTCACAGGACATGGGATGAGGGTGTAGTCTGCCTCCAAGATAGGGTTGCCAACTTCCAGGCAGTGGCTGGAGATCTCTGGTTACAACCAATGTTCCCTCCAAGCTGAGTTAGTGTGAGCTAGCTCACAGTTTTTTAGCCTCCAGCTCACACATTTTTGTCTTAGCTCAGGAAGGAGGGCTCCAAGACAAACTAATTTATGCAGAACCCTAAATCGCTCGCTCACAACTTTAATACCAGTCGTTCACAAAGTAGAATTTTTGCTCACAAGACTCCACAGCTTAGAGGGAACATTGGTTACAACTGATCTCCAAGCCACAGGGAACCAGTTCCCCTGGAGAAAATGGCTGCTTTGGAAGGCGGGCTCTCTGGCATTATACCCCACTGAAGTCCCTCCCCTTCCAAGACCCGCCCTTCTAAGGCTCCAAACCCCCCCCCAAATCTCCAGGAATTTCCCAACCTGCAGCTGGCAACGCTACTCCATGAAGCTCGGCTGTATCGCCAGGATGGGCCTTCCAACATGGTTTACCCACAAACACTGCTGAGTCAGCCAGAGGGAAAGATCCCAGCTATCTACCTACTCACAGGATTCGGCCAGTATCCCCCCCCCCCA
>NW_015167068.1:750174-750403 GCF_001447785.1 Gekko japonicus
AAGAGGAAAGGGAAGGTGGGAGAAGCCCTCTATTGTTACCAGGTGCCGGATGGAATTCTGGGGAGGGGAATCCCCTTTTAAAGGTTCGGGGGGCTATTCTAGCATAGGGGGAGCGAAGACATGCTTTAAAAAAAAAACTCGGTAGTGGTGGAAAGGGCTGTCAACGTGTGGCGTTCAAGGCAAGAGACGTTCAGAGGGGGTTTGCCATTGCCTGCCTCCGGGGGGGGGG
>NW_015167068.1:750731-760563 GCF_001447785.1 Gekko japonicus
CCTCCTCCTCCTCCTCCTTCTTCTTCTTCGCTTTACATGTCCATACACCATGTCTTTCTATGCCTTTTTCACCATTTCCTCTCTTATCTCCACAGTCCTTTGCTCTATTTATTTATTTTCTGTATTTCTTTCTTCCTCTTATGCTGGACCCACCTTTAGAGCAAGTAATTAAAAAAAACCTCTGCCTCCCTTTCTTTCTGACACACACCTTGATGACAGACAGATGACACTCATTTACACTGCGTGCACACAAAAGCGGAGCCACACATGAAGATGCCCACTCTGTGAATTGTTATCCTTTTTCCTGTTGCCTTTTTTAGAAGAAGGTAGACTACTGACAATTCCACACATCCTACTTTTTAGAAAATCCCCGCCCCCCAATTCACAGTTGATCTTTTATAAACACACAACAATAGTGCCCCAGAGAGCACTGAGGTCAGGGTTGCAAAATTGCCTGACTCTCCCTGGCCCGAAAGACGCCAGACTGGCCATCACGAGAGCCAGGGCCTTTTCAGTGGCGGCTCCACACTGGTGGAATGAGCTCCCAGAGGACATCAGGGCCCTGCGGGACTTTTTACAGTTCCGCAGGGCCTGTAAAACAGAGCTCTTCCACCAGGCCTTTGAATAGGAGCCGCCACTGATGAATGAGACATCGGAAACTGAACATACTACGGCCCTTATGGTTCATCGTTGGATATTGCCTTTCTCCATCAGACCACGTACAGTAACCGCCACTATCAGTATTATTAGCACTTTATGTAAATTGTTGTTTATGTGAATTTTATCGTAGTTATTGTTTCATCGCATTTTAACTTGTGTACGCCACCTTGAGCCAGTTTGCCCCAGCATAGGCGGGATATAAATTGAAAGTAGTAGTAGTAGTAGTAGTAGTAGTAGTAATAATAATAATAATAATAATAATAATAATAATAATAATAGTGACAAGTCTCAGCGGAATGCTTTCCTTCTATGCAAGAACATCTGTGAAAAAAGGTAACAAGGAGATAAAGGAATGCAAAATCTGCTTCAGTGTTGCAGGGAAATAAGATGTGCATCCACATGGTCACCCAGCACACCCTTTGCAGAGTCAAACATAGACCACTGCCCCTTCACTGTGGCCTGTCTTAGTTGACACTGCATAGCCCCAAGCAGTGTTCCCTCTAAGCTGAGTTGGTGTGAGCTAGCTCACTGTTTTTTTAGCCTCCAGCTCATACATTTTTGTCTTAGCTCAGGATGGATGGCTCCAGAGCAGTGTTCCCTCTGAGCTCAGTTAGTGTGAGCTAGCTCACAGTTTTTTAGCCTCCTGTTCAGGGGTCATTGGGGGGGGACGCGGGGGGACGCCATCCCCCCGGGTGAGGTGCGGGAGGGCGGGGCCTGGAGCTCCCTGCTGGTGCCCGCTGGAGGTCGCCGGCGGCTGTGGGGAGGACAGACTTCCCGCGATGTCAGGGGGTGTGGCATATGCTAATGAGTTATGCTAATGAGTCCCCCTAGCTCTTTTTCTACGAAATGACCCCTGCTCCTGTTCATACATTGGTTTCTCAGCTCAGGAAGGGTATCTCCAGAGCAAACAAATTTATGCAGTAGCCAAATCGCTCGCCCAGAACTTTAATACCAGTAGCTCACAAAGAAGATTTTTTTTTTGCTTCCGAGACTCCACAGCTTAGAGGGAGCATTGTTCCAGAGCAAACTAATGTATGCAGTAGCCAAATCACCTGCTCACAACCTTAACACCGGTAGCTCAGGAAGTGGAATTTTTTTCTCACAGGACTCCAGAACGTAGAGGGAATATTGGTCCCAAGGAGACAGGTATGTCAGGTACAGCTTTCAGTGAGCTACCCTATACACCCCATTGGTAGTCAGGACATTCATGGCCCCAGAGAAGCAGGAGTAACTTTATTGCCAGCTGCATTTGGCTTGTCCAAAGTTATATAAGCTGGACTCAGAAGAGGTTGGGGGATGTTGTATGTTAAGGGCCACCAAGTCGCTTCCAACTTATGGTGACCCTATTAAGTATGATCACAAGCCATAAGATGCACATACTTAGATGAAACATTCATATAACTTGAGTTTAAACGGTATATCTATAAAAACCAATATAAAAATAAAACCATGTAAAACTACAGTCGTACGTAATAAAATAAGAAAGAAGAACATAAATCAGAGACTACTAGGGAGCTATTGTTACGTATTTGATCCTGTGTTCCGAATATGATAACATGCCACCCAGAATTTCGCCACAGATTCAGCCATTGTCTGGTTCTCATCGATTAACAGCCGGTTACACTGCTCAGCAGCTGTTTGTCCCACCATATCTATTTTGAGCGGAGTAATATATTTGTCACGGATCTTGTTATACCGGTTACATCTGAGCATCATGTGCTCGATAGTTTCTATCTCCCTTGAGCCACACTGGCAAAATCTGTATTCAGTGGGGATCCTTTTGAATCTGCCTTCAAGCAGCGCGGAGGGGAATGATCACCAAAACATTCAGTTGTTAACAGCCTGGCTCAGGTCTTGCGGACCGAAAGCCGCTTCCTTGATTGAGTCAATCCATCTCTGGTTGGGTCTTCCTCTTCTACTGCCGCCTTCAACTTCCCCCAGCATTGTTGTCTTTTCCAGTGACTCTCGTCTTCTTATAATGTGACCAAAGTATGATTGCCTCAGTTTTGATTTTCGCTTCTAGGGAGAGATCAGGCTCGATTTGATCTAGAGGAGGGGTGTCGAACTCATTTGTTATGAGGGCCGGATCTGACATAAATGAGTCCTTGTTGGGCTGGGCCGTGTGTGTCATAAAATGTAATGCCAGGTAGCGGAGATATAAGCTTTATAAAGGACACAAACACAAAGCTTGGGGTTTTTTTTAATTAAAATTGAAACATGCTTAAAACATTAGCTCTGTGAGCTGCAAACCTCCTTTTGATTTATTGGCATTCACCACAGAAATCTCATGCTCAGAGTTCTGAGTCTAGGACCCAGGTTAAAACATGAAATGGCTGAGCGATGAAGAGAGTCTGGCGAAGCATGCAATGATGCAGCAGCAGCAGCAGAACTGAAAGCAGGAGATGGCCGGTTCCACTGAAGGCCTGATGGAAGCCCTCCGGGGGCCTGATTCGGCCCCTGGGCTGCATGTTTGACACCCCTGATCTAGAGCCTACTTATCCATCTTTTTGGAGGTCCACATTGTCCATAAAACTCTTCTCCAACTCTACATTTCAAATGAATCAGCTTTTCTTCCTCTCAGCTTTCTTCGCTGTCCAATGTTCACACCCATAGATAGTAATGAGGAATACTATAGTATGGATTATCTTGATTTTGGGCGCCAGTGACAGAACCTTACATTTAAGAATCTTTTTTCTAGCCCTTCCCAGTCTCAGTCTCCTTCTGTTTTCTTGGTTGCAGTCTCCATTTTGGGTTTTATACCAAAAGAGACCTTATACGTTTAATATTTGCGTACAATAAGAGATGAGAGAAACAGCACCTGATAAATCCCTGTTCTCCTGCACTGCTCTTCACGGCACCTGCGGAATTTGCTTATTCATTTTATTTACTTCATTCCACTTTTCTCCTCAGTGGGCACCCAAAGTAACTTGCATTGTTATCCTCTCCTCCATTGTAACATCACAACCGCCCTGTGACGGAGGTTAGGATGGAACTGTGTGCCTGTCCCAAGGCCAACCAGTGGGATTCCATGGCAGAGTGGGGGTTCGAACCTGGATCCAACCCTCTAACCACTACACAACACTACCTCTCCTTAACCACAGTCTTCCATTTGAGAAAATGTTTTGCAGGACTACAGAAAGGGACAACCCACCACCGAATAGCAGCTCAACATCAAGGCTATGCAGAACTTGATTAATCTCTTGCATTCATTGTATGCGGTCTAAAATGACGGGATGAACCCAGGGCTCTCACATAGTTTGATACTCTAAGTACTACAGTATACTGGTACCCGCACAAAGACAGTCTCCTGAATAGAACAAAGTTTGAGTCCAGTGGCACCTTTAAGACCAAGACTTTCCATTCAAAAGTGTGAGTTCATTAAGGCATCTGAAATGACAGAATTCCACTTGTTTTCTGGCCCCCTGTATTTCACTTTCCTTGAGGAGGCATCCTTTAAGAAAACAGATGCATCGTATCCTCTGTCTGAAGAAGTGAGCAGCAACAAGGGATGTATCATATCCTATATCCGAAGAAGTGAGCAGTGACTCACGAAAGCTCCTACCCTGCCACATATTTTGTTAGTCTTTAAAGCGCGACTGGACTCTTGCTCTTTTCTACTGTCACAACAACTCTGTGAGATAGGTTAGGGAACCTCCCAGCAAACGTCCTGGCAGAGCACACACTTGAACCCAGGGCTCTCACATAGTTTGATACTCTAAGTACTACAGTATACTGGTACCCGGACAAAGACAGTCTCCTGAATAGAACAAAGTTTGAGTCCAGTGGCATCCTTTAAGACCAAGAAAGTTTTATTCAAGGTGTGAGCTTTTGTGCGCATGCACACGGAAGCTCACACCTTGAATAAAACTTTCTTGGCCTTAACGGTGCCACTGGACACAGACTTTGTTCTACCACTTCAGACCAACATGGCTACCCACCTGAGTCTCTCAAATAGAGATTTTTTTTTACTGCATTCCAAAGCTGCAACTGCAAATCTTTAACTATCACACTGTAGCAATCATTCCTGACGGGATTATCTCGTTCACACTGGCAAACCCAAGGAAAGACCTATGGTAGAACACCCGCCTTGCAGCTAGAAGGTCTGAGGTTCAATCCCCAGCATCTCCAGTTGAAAAAATTACCAGGCAGAAAGTGAAGTGTAAGACCTCTGCCAGCTGCCAATCATAGCGGAAAATATATTGACCACTGATCTGATTCAGAATAAGGCAGCTTCAAAGGTTCATGCGCTATGAAACCGAGTCACTAATTCATGCCGATGCCTCTAATGGCACTCATAACCAGTGTTCCCTCTAAGCTGAGTTAGTGTGAGCTAGCTCACAGTTTTTTAGCCTCCGGCTCACACCTGTTTGTCTCAGCTCAGGAAGGAGGGCTCCAGAGCAAACTGATTTATGCAGCAGCCAAATCGCTCGCTCACAACTTTAATGCCAGTAGCTCACAAAGTAGAGTTTTTGCTCACAAGACTCCACAGCTAAGAGCGAGCATTGCTCATAACCTAATGACCTATGGGGGGCACCCCAGTTGGTCCAGGTGCCCCCCTTCATCCTCCCCTCCTAGAAGAGCTGAAGAATATGCTCAGATATGGAAATGCTGATGGCGCGTTATACCTGAAAGCAGGAGCATTCCACAGACAGTTCAAGCCGCCCGCTGTTCTCATTCGCCTTCCCAATGCCGATCAGTGTTTGTGGCAGGACACACCCACAAATGGAAACCTGCCTTGGCTTGCAGAGTTCTCTTAGGGGATCAAGGGCGGCATGCTAACATTGACATGCAGTGTTATTCGAAGAGAAGTGAGGGTGCTCTGACTTTGATCATCCGTAGCCCTTATTTATATCCTTTTGGAATGTTAAACAGATATGCAGATCTAGACAGGGGGAATGTTTCACACGTGACTCTCTGACTCTGTAGACAAAATCATCACAACAATGGGGTTCCTTACTGGATCCAGCTGCCAGGGCTTCTAATAGATCACCTTCTTAAAAAAAAAAAATCCCTGCCGATTAGGAGGGCGGGCCGTCCTCCCCCCTAAATCACCCATAAGGGCACCTGCCCATTGTATACCTGACCCCAGCTGTTGCACAATTGAATCTGGGCTGAAGAGTCCATTTCCATCGGTTTCCTGAGATGCAATCTTTGTATCTGATTTACCAGCGATACTCATTGTGTTCCACTGAATGGGAAACACTTTTTAAAAGATAAATACCCAAGAGGCGAAAGCTTATGATGGGGGGCATGGGTAGGGTAGCCAGCCACCATCTGGCAATCTGCAGACGTCTAGGGGGGCAGGGAAATGGAGGGGCACAGTCGGTGTGGTGGTGTTACGTCACCTTTTTAGTGGCATGCAGAGGTGGGGGCTGAGAATAAGGTCGCCAACCTACAGGTGCTGGCTGGAGATCTCCTGGGGTTATAACTGATCTCCAGGCGACAGAGATCAGTTCACCTGGAGATATCACAGGAGTTGGTCTGCTGAGCATGAAGGAGGAGGAGGAGATTTGATTTATACCCCGCTCTTCACTACCCAAAGGTGTCTCAGAGCGGCTTACAAACTACTTTCCCTTCCCATCCCCACAACAGACACCCTGTGAGGTAGGCGGGGCTGAGAGAGCTCTGACAGAAACTGCTCTTTTTCAAGAACAGCTCTTATCAGAACTATGGCTTGCCCAAGGTCATCCAGCAGCTGCAAGTGGAGGAGTGGGGGAATCAAACCCGGTTCTCCCAGATTAGAGTTCGCACACTTAACCACTAGACCAAACTGTAAGAATGTAAAAGATGTAAAATGATAAAAGAATATAAAAGATGCTTTGTATGATTCTACAATATTGTAATTGGACGGTTTTGGTGTTCCGCTTTTGAGGAAGCAATGCGATACGGCAACTGGAAGCTGGCAGGGCCGTCGAGTGGATACACAAGCGGCGAGACAAGTTTTGCGAAGAGGAATGATAAATATTGATGTTTGGACTTTCCACCATTTGAGAAATTTGACTCGGACTATTTCTGAACGTCATTTATGTATTTGGACCTTGTGTTCCATTATTTTGTCTTTTTGAGTTACGGATTTGCATAGTACGCATTAATATATTTTTGATAAACTACACCACTTATATAAGTTCGTATCACTGTATTGGCTGTCGAATGTTTTTCGCTATTTTTGCACGGGTTTCGTTATTTGTTTAATTTACTCCCTTCCGTGCTTCTCCGCTGTTTGGGACCCTCCAGGGGGCGGCTGGAGGTCTCCTGGGATTATGCTCATCTCTAGACTACAGAGATCAGTTCACCCTGGAGAATATGGCCGCTTTGGAAGGTGGACTCTATGGCACTGTACCCCACTGAAGTCCCCCCTCTCTCCAAACCCCGCCCTCCTCAGGCTCCACCCCCCAAATTTCCAGGTATTTCCCAACCCAGAGCTGGAAGCCCTGTTTGCAAAGGTAACTGACACCATCTCAAAAATACTTTAGGGCATCCGATCGCTAGATTACCCCCAGTCAGATTTTGTGGATAGGACTTTCTTGACTTCCCCAGGTGAGGTCACAACTTTTCAAAGCAATACCTGAATGGAAGCACAGATCAATGAATTTTAAAATATAAGTGTGTGATGGTCAGGGGAAGAAGAAGAGGAGGAGGAGGAGATTGGATTTATACCCCACCCTTCACTCTGACTCTCAGAGCGGCTTTTAAACTCCTTTCCCTTCCCCTCCCCACAACAAACACCCTGTGCGGTAGGTGGGGCTGAGAGAGCTCTGACAGAAACTGCTCTTTTTCAAGGACAGCTCTTATCAGAACTACGGCTTGCCCAAGGTCATCCAGCCAGGTGCAAGTGGAGGAGTGGGGAATCAAACCTGGTTCTCCCAGATTAGAGTCTGCACACCTAACCACTACACCAAACTGGCTTAGGGTTAAAGTGACTTCAATCCAATGTGCTATGCTGTAGCATTGCCTCAAAACTCTATGGTTGCGCTGGAAGTGACATCACTGCATCACTGGTGGTGTCACAATGTCATGGGTGAAAGCTGCTCCTCCCCCCAAAGTAAATCTTCCACCGATTGCCAGAGTCAGGCTGGCAACCTTAGTCCTGCAACACATATGTGCTATTTTTTCAAATTAAAAACTTGGATGAACAAGGAACCGATGGCCAGTTGATATGATTATTATAATAAGGGACTGAATAAAAAAAAAGTTCATAGGGTTATTGTAATAAGGGATTGAATACAAATGTCATTTTCATAAGAACATAAGAAGAACCCTGCTGGATCAGACCAGGGGTCCATCCAGTCCAGCATCCTAAGAACACAAGAGCTCTGCTGGATCAGAACAATGGTCCACCTACTCTAGCATCCTAGGAACATAAGAAGAGCTCTGCTGGAATAGGCCAGTATCCTGTCTCACACAGTGGCCAACCGGTTCCTCTGGACGTCTAACAACAACAGGGCACAGAGGGTGAGGCCTTCCCCCGAGGTTGCCACCTGGCTCTGGGATTCAGAGACTTAGTTCCTCTGAACGTGGAGGTTCCACGCAGTCACCATGGCTAGTAGCCACTGATAGACGCTAGTGGACAGGTGGATTTTGCTGATTCCTTCCTTCACTGCACACCCTCATATCATTTATTTATTTAAGTATTTATACCACTCTTTTCTCACAGACATACCCAAACCCAAAGCAGTTGACCAAGAAACACAAAAAAATACAGTTCAAGCAAAAATACAGCACAACTCCAATGTCCTGAGCTGGTGCTCGATCCACCGGCTTGGCTCACTTGAGAGCCAGTTTGGTGTAGTGGTTAAGTGTGGGTTTGATTCCCCACTTCTCCACTCGCAGCTGCTGGATGACCTTGGGCAAGCCATAGTTCTGTCAGAGCTTTTCTCTCAAGGACAGTTCTGTCAGAGCTCTCTCAGCCCCACCTACCTCACAGGGTGTCTGTTATGGGGAGGGGAAGGGAAAGGAGTTTGTAAGCCACTCTGAGACTCCGAGTGAAGGGCAGGGTATAAATCCAATCTCCTCCTCCTCTTCTCCTCCACATAGGGCCACAGGCTGTCAGCCATGAGCTAAACGCCCTCTGGTCCTTGCTCTTTCCCAGTCGCCAAAATCTTGTGCCTCTGCCAGATCCACACTTAAATACCCATGACGAAATAGGGAACAGAAGCTCAGCCCAGATTTCACCCTGTTGACAGCAATGTTTCCAAGAATTCCTACATTTTTGACCCTGGTCCCCCAAGAGTAACATTTTGGGAGCTGGGGGGCTTTCAGTTATGGTTCCCAACTCCAATTTAGGGAAATCCTGGAGATTTGGGGGTGGAGCTTGGGGAGGGTGGGGTTTGGGGAGAGGTGGGAGCTCAGCAGGGACGAGATGCCAGAGAACCCACCCTCCGAAGCCGCCGTTTTCTCCAAGGGAACTGATCTATGTGTTGGGAGATCAGTTATATTTTTGGGAAATCTCCAGGTCCAGCCTGGAGGTTGGCAATTCTAGTTGCAGGAGGAGGGTGGAGGGGGAAGCTTCCATTCTGCTGTGTCACCGGTCTTCTGTCATCAGAAAACAACCCACCGGTTGCCCTGACCTGGATAGCCCAGGCAAGCCGGATCTTCTCAGATCTCAGAAGGTAAGCAGGGCCGACCCTGGCAAGTATTTGGATGGGAGACCTCCAAGGAATATCAGGGCCAGGAGGCCAGAGACAGGCTATCAAGCCACTTCTCTGAACATCCTCCGTGCCCCAGCAGGAGTCGCCAGGGGTCGCCATGACTTCCAAGCACATGCAAAAATGCAAACATTCAAAAACTACCAACAAAATCCAAAGAACTTAGTGGGCTTAGAGAGCTGCAACTCTGCTTAGATGGTACAGTTTCTGGTGCAACATACCGGTTACTGCCAGCTACTTCACTTTTGCCTGCTTTCAAAGATGGAGGCTTAAACCTATGAAAACGTATGCTGCATTCCACCACCATTAGGCTGAACTTGCTACTCAGATGCTACTGAATTCACAGGAGACCTAAGGACAACTACTCATATAAATTCCAAAATATAGCATGATTGTTGATTCTTAGGCCTAATTTTTTATAGGTCCTCTAGTGGCCCAAAATATAGAACATAAATTGCATGCAATATTGGGAAGATGGATTCACTTGCATATAAGGAGGAGGAGGAGGAGGAGGAGGAGGAGGAGGA